>NW_010177545.1:10607-14135 GCF_000695765.1 Mesitornis unicolor
GCTGAAGTCATGTGGTCATGAATCCCAGAAAATTGAAAGGGGGCAGCTTCATTCAGGATGAAACTGGATTCTTTAAGAGTTCTGCTGAACTGGAACTTGTAAGAAAGTATAATAAAGAAATCCTTCAAAATTTGAAGTAAGTACAAGGAAGAAAGGTGATACTGTACGTGGGACAGACACCAAATGAACTTACATGAGCAGACAAATCTAACAAGGTAGTGTATACAGAAATGTAGGGGAGAGAAAAAGGAAGAGGAATGAAAAAGATTACAGCAGAAAACATGTCAAGCACTATGGACCAAGGACAGAATAGCACATACTGGACAAGAAGGGGAAAAGAACGAGCCACTGCAACTACATTTCCTTGCTAGAAACATGAAACTTGGGAGGGAACGACAACAGAAGACAGTTTTTCATCTTGGGGAGGTGAAACAGGGGGGAAGAGGTCAGAGAAGGGATGCCAAGAGGTGTAAGAAATTACATATAAGCTTGTATTTTTGTTAATGATTTAAATATCCTTTTTAAGAAAATAAATCTACAGCAAATTAAATATTCCTGTAAAAAGCAGTCTTGATTCACTGAATACTTCTCCCATTAAAAGATATTTAACATGTTTTGTGTTGGTTTTTTTCCTTTAATTTAGATTCAGAGCATTTCCATTCATCATTTACTATATTTAGCAAAGGTCACAAAATATTTTAAATAAAAGGTAGCGTTAGAAATTGAGGTAGGGTTTGGGTTGTTTTTTTGAAAAAAAAAAAAAAAGCTGCCCTTGAAGCCACGTGTCTAACTCTGCCCAAGTTTTATCAGATGCTTAACAGTTTAATCAGACATCTCTATTGTCATATCTTCCAATTATTATTTTACAGAGAAAGCTATGATAAGAATCAACTAGATCAGCACACTAGCAAACTGTTTCTTATTAGGGTATTTCCTACATTTAAAATAGCTGTAACAATACATATCACGTAACGTTGAAAGAGATTTGATGCCTAGGGTACTACTTATTCTGACAGAAATCAGCGTAAATTATAAAAATACATCTGAGAGTCATTCTGAAGTGTGTGAGAGGCAGTCCATCCTTGTCTTTAATGACGAGTACCCAAGATACATCCATTGTATTGGCTTAGCCACTTACATTGCTTCCAATATTTAGCCCATACATGTGACTAACTTCTTTCTTCCATTTGTACTACTTCTTTACTTTTCCCCTCTCTTCTTGAACGACCTAAAGCACCAGCAAGCTGAAAAGCAGGATGTAGAATGCAGCCTTGTAAGGGCCATCACACTGAATTAATCTGTTTGCATCAAATCCACTGCTCAGCCAGAGTTTACCTATGCAGCTGGGAGCTCCTTCACCAACCAAGATTTCTACAGGGACAGAATGGGTATTGGCAAGGTGTGCAGAGGTCCATCAGTCCACGTCTTCTTCAAATTGACCTCATGTAAAGCACATACAGAGAACGAAACCCAGAGCACATGAAAGGAAAGCAACATTTGCTTCTGACAAACCCTGCAGGGAATTAAGCAGGTGCAAGCGCCTACTGTCTGAGAGAAAAAAAATCTGTTAATATTTAACTCCCAAACAAATGCTGAGATTACTGCAGAAAAGCTTACAATTTATACTGCATTGAAATCAGCAGCTGGTGAAACATTTAAAAGCCTGTAAGGTAATATGGTCATTAGGACTATTTAAATTCCTTTGAAGCAATTCAGCGAGATTCCTAAGTTGTTTCAAACTAAATATGCAAAGGCTCTCATTGACAAGCCTTAATGGGATGGACAGAAGTGCTGTGGTGTTGATAAGAGGACCTTTAAAGCTGAAACCTGCTAAGGGTAAGTTTTAACAACCTAGATGACAGCTCTGAAGGGAGAACATATCTGAAAGGCAAGAGGTTTAGATTCCTATCGCCCTTCTGAAGAACAGCACACATCCAGGTTGTGAACAAATCTGTCCAAAGATGCTGTGAGCGATGATGTAGTTTCACATGGATAGCAACTGATCTTTACAACGTGTGAGGGGCAGCAGATACTGCCTGTCAACTGCAGGGCTACTGGATTACGAGGATGGGAAGCCTGTTTTACTATTGTAAAGACAGATCTATCACAACCAGCCACCAGCATATGCTACCCTGTTAATCAGTGACAGATCTGGACACTCATAACCTGAACAGAATTTTCCAGCTGTTGTGCTGTTAAACAAGTTTCAGATCGGAAATCGCTAACATTTCAACTTTATCTGATATCCAGTGCCTCACACAACTGAAAGAATCGATCATTCTAGAAGCTGCATAATTTCAGCACTCAAAACCAAAATAAATTTGTCAGACAGCTTATTAATATGCAGCTAGGAAACTGTAATTATTTAACTACTACTGTTAGACTGTATAACACTAATAAGTTTGTCATTCCTAAGTTAGAAAAGACATCAAAGCAGCAGTCTAATGTAGCCCTATTTTCTATGTTTTTGTCTCCTCTGGTTTAAATGCAGCCTCCTCAGTTTCTACACATATTCTATATATATTGCCTTCCTCACCTGCCTCTGTACCCTCAAGCTCTGGCACATCCTGGAACTTTCTCCACTGCAACATCCTGAACTTTCCCAGCTTGTCTCCACCACAATATCTCCACATGTTTAGTCCAGTTTTGCTCAGCCTTCCAGATGGAGAGGAACAGCGCTGGCTGTGACTAGAGCAGCTCTATACGTGCAGGTTGGCCAAGCAGCTCTACCTCTTGGCTGCCTGGCAAACCAAACACAAGAGCAGCCTCTCAGCCACTGCAGGTCTGCCAGCTACACTAAGTGACTACAGCTTCCCAACCTGCTGGCAATCCAGGCTTGCTGGAAAAACTTGGCATGCTTAAGACCACCTCCACTTGTTAGTCAGGGGGGACAACTGATACAGAGAAGGACAGACAAAGTTATTAGAGAGAGTGCTCAGTCATAATTCTCGTCTCGTTAAGAAGCAAAGATAAATTCAACAAGAGTGATTCAACAAACTATAGTTTGCAGTCTCTTTGTCCAAAGGTGGTAACACTTCATCAAGAGCTACAGCATTTACTCTGCGCTTGTGTGCCAGACTTCTTGCTACCTGTTGTGGAAAGAAAACACAGGAGAAAAACAGGGAAAGCAGAGGAAAGCAAAATAAAATCCTCACATCTCAAGCACACACATTCAAATTTCGAATGAAAAAAAATTATTTTCAGAGCTGCTCTAACTGCAAATGCTGCAAAACCCAGGAAAAACTTCATAAAAGGGAGTTCAACTGGCAACACTTGCCTTTTTTATTTTAAACACAAGTTTAAAGTATTAGGATAAAGGAAGAAAAGTATCCAATGCTGCACCAAAACAGCATCCACAAACACCTATGTGATATTTAAACAAGGAAAGGAAGAAGTGTGATTCAGCAAGACCATCACACAAGCAGAACAGCCTTTGCCTCAGTCTGTAGTAGGAAAACAGCAGTACTCTGGGTACCCAGTCCCCTGAGCAGGACGACGGGGATGGGAAGCACAGTGAAGCCCCCATAA
>NW_010177546.1:0-47339 GCF_000695765.1 Mesitornis unicolor
ACCCGGGTCCTCCTTCTTGCCCTTTTTGAAAGACTGGAGATGCTATTCACGAGCTGAGAGAAAACAGACACATTTACACTTGCACATTCTACACATTTTGATTTGAATGGAGATTTCAGAAGCTGAATACTGCTGCAGCCAAGGTGCTGGGCAAGGTCTCTCAAGCTGACAGGGATCCCTGCGCATGGGACTGCCAGCAGGTTCAGGAAATAACAGCTGATCTTGTTACTGAAGTTATAGACTGGGCTTATATTGAGAGTATAAACTCTCTTTTATACCCAGTATGTATGGAGAAACAGCTCACCACCAGGTGGCAGATATTCCAACTTTCAGACTGTCAAATGCTAGAGACCCAAAAAGCAGCACTGATTTAAAAAAACCCTTACCCTTACCCATACATTTTAGAAAAACAAACTGGCATTCCTCTCGTTTGAGCATGTCCAAGGATGTACTGGATGGATGCTACCATGTCCCATGCTCCAGGTTACAGCCTACTGATGGTTTAAGAGGTACTGTGCTATAACAAGCTTTAATCCTCAGATGAAATCTCCTTGGTTAGGAAAAATTCTTAACCTTAATTAAGAAAGGTTAAGATTAAGAAAAATCTTAATCCTTGGTTAAGAAAAATTCTTGGTTAAGAAAAATTATCTTTCCTAGAGAAAGAGCAAATATTTAATCCAACACTCGCTCATTTACATCTGTACTATTCTACAGGCCAAACTCTACATGAGATACGTAATTTCTTGCCAGTTTCAACCATGTGGGTTTTGGATACTGAAGTAGAATTGGTCCTCCAGAGCATTCATGGATAGAATGAAGGGCAGATAATTAAAATAGTGCCAAGGCATTTCAAGAGTGCTTAATTCACTCTACTGAAGCTACTCAGTCCTTCTGGTAGGAAAGAAAAGCATCATAAACAGTTTCCAAATGGTGGCGTTTCTTTGCAAGCTGTTCATCTAAGCTCAGTACCCCGATTTTGTCTCTGTGTAGTGTGTCAGATTGCAAATGATCTCAGGCAGGAACCATTTTTTCCCCTGTGTTTGTAGAGGGTTTAGCATGCTGGTACCCTGACAAAGCACTTAATCAACTAATAAAAGGTGATTATCACAGTAAGTCAAGGTGCTTTACAGACAGTTTAATAAGCTTTGAGAAGCAAGTATTTCAGCAAAAAAAACTGGGGGACAACCATGAAGTGAATAGACTCTTAATGAGTGTATTAACTTTCAACAGTCGTAACATTTCATAGGCTCTATGATATAAATGGACTTTGGATAATAGAACCTAAGATTTAAAAATTATCTTAATTCTTTCACTCAATATCCATTTGAAAATCCTAATTGCTGATAGATAAATTGAATAACTGTTCCTAGTGTTTTTTAAAGTCCAACACATTTTCATTACTTTTGTAAGCTCTGTCATGACAATCTTCTGTATTTTTCCCTGTTACTGCTTGCCATCAAAAATAAGAAAACAACTGCTTCCCTAGGTTACCTTTTACATGGACTAAGATCACTTGGAGCTGCTGATGCCAAGACCTATTCAAGTTATACTTTGTTCTCTATGTTATATAAGCTTTATTGGTACTTGCTTCACTGTGCAACTGCAAAATGTAAGCAACAAAATTTCTTCATATTTTACTGAAGCATATTCCTCAATATGGTTCTGACAGTTAAAACACAAAACTTGTCACTAGACTGTAAGATTAGCAAGGAGTCTACAATGGACACACTCTAATCTCAAACCATAATAATCTGACCTGTGTTACTCTGCTTCAGTTTCATTTAACACGTGGCTCAGATGTGTTGGGTATACTGAGAATTACACTTCATAAACTATATATTCTGCAAAATCAAACTATTATATGGCAATTTTAACAGCAATTTCACAGCAATTTTTTAAAATGCTATTTGAAAGAAGATTTGCAAAATACCCACACTGTGTTTGTTCAAATATATTTGCTGTACTAGGACCACAAATTATCAAATCATCAAACTGTATGTTTTGAACACACAACCAACACAATTAAAGAAACAAACCACTGCAATTTAATAGCAACAATCTCACTTTACAAGATCATAATAATGGAAACTTTGCAAAGGAAAAGGACTGTAATGAAAAATGACAGATTTAAGACAACGGAAGTTGAAAATGAAATAGTACAATAATGCTAGTACTTGGAAATTTTAACCAAAATGTTTACTTGTGGCAGCATTCTGATTATTAAGTTACACTGTATTACCAGCACTTACTGACATCTGACAAATACCATTCCTTTAAAGTAGTAGTTTTCTGTTCAGCAACCTTGCACAGACTGACAAAAAGGAACCCAGACCCCAGAGCCAGTTCACATGTGGTCAGTGGCAAAACACCTAAACAGAACAGGAAAGGACCCGGAACGCACGTGATAACTAAAACATAAGTTACTGTTAGTATGGCGATTTCAATATTCAATGCACTCCACAAATATTAGTTTAGATTTCTTTTAAGACACATACCACTTTCAAGCATCAATCAAAGCAAAACCGAGGCAATGTGGCTTTGTAGATGAGGACAGGAGAACTGGGAACTAGGAAATTGGGATTCACTCCCTGGCTCGAGCCCAGACTCCCATGTAAGACATTCAGTAAGACGCAAATTACAACACTGACCTCCTCAGAAAATCTTGAAATCGACTGCACAGAAAGAGCAATGAATCCGAGTCAGGGCTTACTATTAAAAATTAAATAGGAACCATGGAACACTTTCTCTAATCACTTTAGAGATGACATAATTATTAACTTTATTAGGCATGACTGCTGCTTATGCTGCATAAAAATAATTGAATGAAACAAAATAAACTGAATGTATAGGAAGGATTGCACAAGAGTGGCAGTCACATACTTTCCCTTCTTTGAACCCAATTCATGAAGAAGTCAGAAGTGTGCAGTGACTGTGAGCAGCCACAGAAGTCTCAGAAAGAAAACCAGTCCCACAGGAAGCATGACTCCAGAGAGAATTTTGGTGATACCAGCTTTTCAATTCCAAAGTCTTCAGTGATACTTAAGCAAATAATTACTTATTTATCAATACAGGGAGGACGCTTTTCTGAAAAGAGGTCTGAATTTCAGTACTGACTGAAGTTCACAAGAACTGCATAAGAAAGCGTGTTAGTAACTCACACAAGCATAAATATGCACAGCAAAAGCAAAACCAAAGTATTTTTCTTATTAAATAATATAAAACAATGTGATGACCACCAACAGAGGAAAAATCCACAAAGGTAACTTTTGCAGTTTATTTTCAATTATAATTTTTGGATAACCAAGCAGCTCTGTATGGAGAAAGCACAGAAGAGTCATTCTGGCACTTTTGGATAGTACATTTTTCTTTTTTTTCAAAATTTTTCTAGACACATTCAGTCCACGTGCTCGGTCTATAGTCCATTTTATATGAGCATGATTAGCTCATATGATTCCAGAGGAAACCAACAATATATACAGTCAATGAAACTATCTTCTGGGCCCTTTTAAATGTATTCTAAGTCTACCCTGGCTAAACAGAATCCACAATATACATGATAGCTACAGAATACACTGTATGGAAATGAGAAATGCTCAGCACAAAATGGGACTCTTGGCATGCAGCTTAAAATAAAAGGTAGAAGTTCAGAAGTTTATAAAATCCCAAATGGGGTCAATTAAAAGGAGTTAGCAAAAGAAGGGACTGTTCATTGTTACTGTAAAAAAGGCACTTTGAGTAAATGGGACCAGAATTGGAGGAATCTTAGTTGACGCAAAGTTCAGTTTGGTTTCATAAAAAGGCTTCAATGCTAAGGGATGCTACTCAAGTTTCCTGCAGTTTTACATTAAAATAAATTGCTGAGTAGTTTATAATAAAGGACATAAAGTGTTTACAACCAACTTGTAAAATTAAGAAAAGCATAGTATAGCAAAATATTACTAAAAGCAGCAATGCATAGCCTTTGTTGAGATAATGCACAATTTTGGACACCATGTGTCAAACTCCTGTTTTTAAGATACTTTCAGTAGCATTATCAACATAAAATTGGCCTACAAAACAAAAGCTTTACCAGCTCCCATTCATAAGGAGATTGAGGTCATAAACCAACCAAAACAATTTGTCAGTATTTTCAACATCCTGGATGACCAATATCAAGTATATGGAATAACAATCACACTCTTTGTTCAGCTGTCTCACTGGAGGCAGCTGTTAAATCAGAGGAATGATTTTAATTCTTTTCTAACATTTACACAGTAATGCATTTAAGTTCTTTCAAATGTTGCTCACCACAGTTTGTTTTTCTCTTTTCTCTCCACAACAAAAAAAACCAAAAGAAACAAAAAAATCAAGCACTTCCACAGAAAGAATATTTGGCAATTTTATACTCCACTGAAGGGTGGATTTTCACAATAGCTCACTTTAGATTGAAAGTCATTAGTGGTCTTTCCTCACGTTTCTGCCAAGGACTCTTCTTATCTTCACCTTGGTCATCTTCCTCATCCTCCTCATCATCTTGAACTGATGTTCCATGTTCAGGACTAGTTAATGGCTCTGGTTTGGTGTCCACAGTTCTCGTTTCCTCCTGCAGGCTGGGCAGCTGCACACCACTCCTCTTACTTGTGCCTTCTAGGAGGCATCGTAGAGCATTGTCCTCGGGGCTACAAACTGCTGTTCCACACTCGCTGCCGCTTTGGTCCATATCATCCAAGTACACAAGTTGCGTGTAAGCTGTGCTATCTGAAACCTTCCGCTCCCTCTGCTGGTGCTCTTGCACTGGTGGGTGACTCTGTGATGCAGACAGATGATCTCTTCCCTTTCGGGCAGATTTTGGTTCATTCATGTCAACACCAGAGTCCAAACTGGCATCATTACTCCCATTCCTACCAGCTCTTTGGAGATCGATGTACGAATGTCTAACATGAGCGTTTGAACGTCCATCTAGAGAAACAAACCATGCTCGAGGATGAGGCAATGGCTTTCCACCTCCCAATTCCATCAACGCCTTTTCTGTAAGAAGCTGCACATCGCTATTCATTTGAGCCAGGGACGCATCGTTAAGTGAGGCAGGAATGGAAATCGATTCAGACATGGAAGCATTTTGTTGACTCCACTCAGCTGCACCTGCATCTTGCAAATGTTGCTGAGATATTGCTTGGGATGCCAACTGCTGAGGTTGCAGCTGTTGGGGAGGATGTGGAAAAAGCCGCGCATGAGGGTTAGGAAGCTCAGCCTGAAGTCTTTCTATATCAATCTGCTGGTCAGCTGGGACAACCAGTGGCTGGCTAACAAAAGGATGCTCTCCTGGCAATTTCATGTAATGACCTGGGATGACCAATGCAGGCAAAACTTTTCTGTAAACACTGTCATTGACTTGGTCAACAGAATTGCAGCAGATTAACTGACCTGGTCGAGGGAAAGACGTAGGTCTTTCGAGGTGATCAACTGAACGAGACATCATACAATCTGCAGGTCTGCAGTCCAGCAGCTCTTTTTCAGGGGCTGAAGGTGTGGGGTATATTTGTTCCTGAATATTGTATTTACTTCCAGTAGCAATATGGTTCATAGATACTTGAATTTCTCTCTCTTGCTTTTCAAATAAAGGCTGAGACAGCATAGCATTGTAACTTCTCCTATACTCATCTTTGACAGGGGACTCATAGCCTTCAGCTGTTTCTGTAGATTTTCTTGGCTTTAAAGGAAAACTATCTGCTGATTTGTGGTAGTCTTGTCTTAGTGACCCACTTGGAGTCAGGTCATCCAAGGAAATTCTGCTCTTGTCTCTCTCCTTGTCAGAGAGCAGTTCCTCCTGGGAGCTGAACTCCTGGGAAGTACTGAATGAGTGTTTGAGCATAGGTGTATGCATATCTGCTTCTCCGCTAGGTGATACCATCTCCATGTGGACAGCACTGATTAATTCCTTTGCACCTGAGTTTTCAGTGTGTCCATTGCTAGCAACACACAGCCCACCAGGAAATTCTGACTCACGACGTGAAAATATTAAATTTATATGGGACATAGAGGTTGCTTGATCCTTCTTAGAAGCATCCAGAGCTGTTGAGAGTTGCAGTTTCTTATGATGCTGACGTGGTCTTAAACATTTTCTTCTATAAAAGCCAGTAACAAAAGAAGTTACATATTTGTGACTACTGTACACGGAAACAAGAGCAGCAAGTGTGTTTTAATGGGAGATTTTTAAGCAGTGATTAATATTAGGGGAATTGAGCTTTTATTACATAACCTAACAATTAAAAGCTTATCCCAGAAGTGAAGATAAAGAAAAACTAATGTCAATTGGGAAGTATCTCAAGCACCAATTACAAATTTGAGCCAATGACTAGAGGAGGTAAATACAAAATCACTCATTAATATACAGTGGCTGATAGAAGTTTTAATATATTCATTTTAATATAAGACTAAGAAAAAGATTGCTTGCAAGTGCAGAATAGCTATAGTGACAGGTATTTAGGCCTATGCCCATGTATGATAGGAGGCTTTAGAACATCTTACAAGGGAAACACAGGTACAGCTGTGTGTGCTCCCCCCCCACCCCAGCTCCTAAAGTAAAAATATATCAATACAAAAGCCCTGAATTTCATAAGCACAAAAAACCTTGTCTTTTCAATGTGAATTAAGTAACCAGGATAGTGAATCTTACCTGCAATAATACAAAAGCAGACACAGCAAGACTAGAAGTATGAGAGCCATCCCTCCTAAAATGGCCAAAAGAAACATTGTGTGATAGCTGGTAATGTCGTGTGTTACAACGGGACCTGGAAGGCCAGAAAAGAGAATTTAGACCTGTAACACCTGCACACAGGGAGAGGAACAACACTTAAATGAGGGAGGGACATCTTCCTCTGTTGTCAGGGTGCTAAGTGAGCAACATGGCCACACAGCCCTGGTGTCTACTGAGCAGACCATCTCTGGAGAAGAGAGCACGTTGTGGAGAAAGCATGTGCTGGTTTTCATGACCACAAGTCCAAACAGACCATTCTGTAGAAAAGCAGTTCGTTTCAATGGGAGCATGCATCAGTGAATGCTGCCTTCAGGTGCCGATGCCAACACAGTGCAGCAAAGCTCTGGTTGCTGGAGAAAAGCCATCACAGCACCTGTCGGCACTATAATGCACGTAGCAGCCCTGTGGCCAGCAACCCCTCTTCAACATTTGTGGTGCTTTGCACTAAATAGCACACACAGTGCAGCACAGGATTTATTGGAAGATGCGTTGGTGCTCTTAAGTCAAGCCAAGCCAAACATGCATCTTCAGTAGCTTTAAAAAACAGGCCACCAGTGCAACAGTGTTCTAACTCCGGGTTTCAACAGTGCTTGGTAAATGTTCTGACATACAAAGCAACACACACACGGACAGCATCTGTTCACAATTATGCACGTGTAACCCTGTTGGTTTGTAAAATCCTTATCAGGATTTTGAAATAAAGGCCCAAATTTTTATCTGCAGGTGAGGAGGTACAGCACCAGCTGACAGAGTAACATGCACATACTGTGAAGAACAGCAAACTTGGCCAACGTTAAGGTTCTAGATCATGAGGTCTGTAAAACCTCATCTGTGGATCTTGAGTGGTCTGCAGAGCCACTGCTAGGAATACAAAGTTCATTTTTGTTATTTTTTTGAAATAAGAAATCTAATTGATTCAACAAGGAGACAAAGTAAGTAAAAATATATTAACTTGATTAAAAATAATATCAAGCATGTTGCATTTGGGAAATCTAAATATTCATACATTCTGTCCTACCACTACCTTTACATAATTGATACTGTTGCTTCAGGACATTAAGCAAAAAGAAGAGAGAAATCACTTGAATTTTTCCAGAAAATTTTGTTCCCATTCTATAAAGTTTTAGGAACCCAGATATAGCTCTCAGAAAGAACGACAAGTAAAATACAAGTAGAAATTCTGCCATACCAGGTAAAGTGCAAGGACAGATAAGCCTTTTCCTCTTAAGAGTTTCAGGCCTCCTAAACTCAAGAGTTACAGGCCAAATTTCATGGCTAATGTAACCTCCTTGCAGTCTGAGACAGAGCAGTACTGGGAGATGTTTGGCTCACAGCAGCTGCTTTTTTCTTAAAGTGCAATTATTTTGTAAAATTCCATTAAATTCAATATGATGGGTTATTCAAATCCGCACCTGCCTCTAAACTGTTCAGCAATGAATCAGCTGAATAGTCCAGCAGTTTCATTTAATATAACCTCAAATAAAAAGCTTGCATAAGGAATAACACAGCAAAAACCTCCAAATGCTCTGCATGTCATGAACCAACTTCATGGCATATAGAAGCAGACTTTAAAAACAGTCCTCATGTTGGAGTTTGTTTTGTTGGTTAGATATAGTTTATTTAGCTTGCACTGCCAAAGCAAGAATGTTTTCATTTCTGCTGTATTTGGTTCTCATCCAGAAAACCTAATAACGAAAATCTGTGAGAGGAGCTTTTTGTTCGATCAATTGGTTCTTTTATGCACAGAGGTATCTCTGATTATTGGTGGCTGAAGAACTAATACTAAGAAATCTGAGGCAGCCACAGACAGAGAAAAGGAAGAGCAAGCAGTAATCATCTCTATAGGCACAGAAGTACATATAATGCCTAGATCAATGTGATTTTCTACAGTTATGCCAAGAGGCTTGCAGATGGCAACCTGTCAACTCATCTACCGATGCCACTCTGCTAATACACTTCATAAAATTTCTATGCTAAGTTATTAATGGTGTAAATTAATTAGTCGCCAAGATGATGCAAAGCGTAAGTCAGGGAAAACAGGCATCTTCAGTGTAAAAGAAAAACAAAGATACAATCAATCAATCAGTCAATCCATTGGTAAAAGTCTAACCTAGGATGATGTCTTAGATGAATTCTTTTCTTTGAGAGTTTCTGTACAGAAACTTTTTCCACAGTTTCTGTACAGAAACTTTTTCCACCTGCTGGGACACCAATGCATTGATGTTACAACTTCCCTCACTTTCTAGCAATGGCTCTACCAGGCAGTGGTGACAGAAATGCATCAAATCAGGTATACTTAAAAAAAATTCCCATTGAAATGACTCAAAGTTTTGAGCACAAGGGTTGCCCCCCACAATCCCCAAAAGATTTTAGCCCTTTACTTTCAGATTTCTGTTTGCTAATAATCCATTATTGATCAAGCTCTGGCATCTCAGATGAGGTAATTCTGAAAAATATAAACGTTATATATAAATGAATAATTACTCAATGCTGGGAATATCAATAAAATTCAACTCCATCTTACCTGGGGTAGTAGGTGACATAGCTGCAACCCAGTAGCCCAGCTGAGGTGCAATATAAGTCCAAGTCAACTGATTTCCTTCTTCTTGTACAAGGCCCAAACTACTCTTCAGCCATGTCCCTGTAAATAACAAGGTGGTAGGAAGGTGTTACAGATTCACCCACAACTTCCTCTGCAAACAAGTGGAAAAGCAAACAGCAACAAAACCTATCAACGTGCTATAGGAGTTGTGCATTTTGCTGTGAAGTGGGAGATTAGGCCTTTTTGTCACCAGCATCAGAGGGCTCCCACAAGCAATCATCTCAGTGGCCTTCCCAGAAGCTTTGTACACAAAAAACATTTAGGATTAAATAAAACTAATAAAGCTTCAAAAAGAGTTAAAGGAAATAATTAGAATCATTAAATAAGAGATTCCTCTTTTTTGAAGGACTGGCCTGAAGCTGATTATATGTAGACTTAAAAACTGTATTTGAAGAGGCACCACATCTCCCAGGCCACTCCTGAGTTCTGCACACCACCTTTCTGTCAGCTCTGGCTGTTAACTTCTGGAAGGCTGAAGAAAATACTTCCTCAAAATGTTGCTTTTCTTATACAGAAAACAAGGTTATGAATGCTACTGCCAATAAATGTATAATTAAGTTGCAACATCACACTGACATAATGTTAGCCATTCAGAATGTGCATGCATCCAGGAATACAGTTTGGTAACGGATGATGAGTTTTTTAAAACATGTTTCTCAAAGGAAATGTAATGGATTTTTTAGAATTATCAAATAATCACTTCAAAATACGTAAGACTGACAATTTTAAAGCAACGTGCTTAAGTTTACATAACTCTTAAGTAGTTCAGATTGACAATCTGCACTAGTTGAGAGCCATTCTACTTTCAGAAGATAAATTCTGTTGCAAGAATTGGGCTACAAAAAACCTTTAGAACTGAATTGGCTGTATATCTTCTTGTAATTCATTAGGACCCCTCATTCTGGGGCTGTAGGAGAAAAACTTCACCTTTGTTTCTAACATATTAAATGTCCAGTGTGGCTTGTAGACTGCTCTCATGTTTCTTCTCTTTGAAAGAAACAGAGAATTGCTCTACCATGCACTGCTGAGAATTAAATAATCTGGTTAAAGGTAACAGATCTGGCTCATGGGTCTGTGCATGAGGGAAGGGTGCTCTGCGTCGCTGGCCCGGACGCTGGCAGCAGTTGCTGGGAAAACACCCAGCACCAAGCGGCATTTCCCAAAGCTGCAGTACAGACTTGGCATTACCAGGGAGTGCCATAACAGGGAGCATTAACTCACTAACAAGGTTCTTCACACACCTTGGTGGCCACTACCAGTACAGCTGATCTGTGCACAGAGAAGGGATAAACCCCTCCGCACTTCTGCAGAGCAGCTCTGCAATTATGTGCAAAGCAGGGACAGTGCTGCATTTACCGTACTCAGCTTCAAATGCTCATTTTAAAGGCAAGCTGCATCTTGTACTTGTGCTTCTCTTTCCTTTAAACAGTCTCCTGCACGAAATTCCCCAAATGGTCATGAGACGCCACTCAAGACTAAGCATGAGCATTTGTGGATGAAAGTCATCTGAACACTTAGCAGTGAGTGCAGAACACAAAGAAGAGGTGCTGCTGTTGTTCTGGTTTGTATTTCTTTAATACCACTGAGATCCTGTCAATTTCCTCTGTGTTCCTTAGATTATCTATCTGTGCAAGCCCTGTACATATGAGAATGGCTTTTCTGAGTATTTCCTCTCTATGACTGCTTTTTCCCCTGTATGTTCAACCTTAAAGTCCACCATCTCTGGCTAATAACAAACCCATCTGAATACAGTTAATGGTTTAGAAAAAGAAATGTTTGAGAAGATTTCTAGATCCAGGTGACTATTATTGCCAGATAATGACTTTGTATTTGCAACCAAACTGACTTTGTGGGCAACAGGGGTAAGGAATTACTGATGTTGTTTTCAGTTTTCCAAGTATCATTTCCAGTCTGTAGAGAGTAGCAATAATCTGTTATTTCATAATGAAAGTCACATAAGAGAAGGAATTTTGATTCACAGTACTGAAAGGACCAACATCTGTGTACACAGATTTGCACATATGGCATCCTTAACTGTTGTATCAGAACACCCTGATGTAGCCTCTAGTTTACCTCTTTTAGAGAAACATTAGCAGGAAGAATAGAACTGAATTGTCCACAGTTATGTGTAAAGTTTCTGGGAAAACTAGAAAAAGAAGATCCATTTTCTTCACTAAGATGACCACTATCCCTTCATATTTTCTACCCACAGACTTTTTGGGAAGATGTCATATTAATAGCCCTGAACCACAAGGTAAAAAATAGCCCATAGCATCAAAAACTGCTCCTATTTTGTCCCTAAAAAGCCATTTGGTAAGAAAACTGCTGTAAGCCTAAACTTCAAATTTGGTTGGTTTTTGTTTGTCTGTTTGTTTTCCTGCAAAGTCTGTACACCAAATAGCCTAAGATAATGGGACTTCGAAAACCGCTGCTTTAGACAGTGAGCATATGCACCAACTATTCAAACACACCACACAACTACATGAAACAAAACTTCAAGACTGAAAGAGATATAAAAGTCCTGATTAAAAAAAAAAAAAGAATGGAAGGACCTGGCTGATGGATTCATCATACTTCCCACGCTTCTTTTACCAACTCCATGCCCTACAAATTCAAACACGAACAGAAGCACATACATATGTAATATAGCAAAGTTCATTACCTTCGTTGCCTTTTTTTTTATAGTTGCCTCCTTGAGCAGAAGCTATTACGGATTCCCTCACTAGGGGGAACTTGTGTTCAGCTAGCCTGATTCACATTACACTGCATTGTAATGAATGCAAACTTCCCAATGCCTCTTTAAAAGCCTTTTGCTCAGTAAAACTCTGCTTGCATAATGCAGCGATCAAGAAGCTAACAGAGGCTGCACTCTTATCGCTGGAGCAGAGCTCAGCTGCCATCCTGCCAAACACGCAGAAGCTCAGATTGCTTGTATTTGAGCAAAGAAAGGAAACCCACTATTTGCAATGGAAGCAAACAGTAGTCTGCTGCACAAGGTCAGTCACGTTTCACTCCTGTCTTCTGCTCATTTAGGTCTCCCATTTGTGCTAACCACTGGATATACTCGAGGAAATGTCTGTATAACACCAGGGGAAAAATGTAATTCCCTCTCTCTGTTATGGACAATTAAGAATTTCAAAAGCGTAACAGAAATAACTGATATTGGTCAACAATACAAGACTGATGAAGCTTTTTTTGATCATACCCTACACATCAGGATGTGAAGACAGCTAGAAAATAACCACTTTTCAAATGGCACTGTCCAAGTTCCTTCATCAGGACACCACCAAGTGGGGGTTCCTGGGAACCATGGATACACAATCCCATCAGCTGCCTTTTTTAATACTTTCCTGGCCCAGCACTTCAGTGACAAATTTGCCTCTTATACTTCCACCATCTCTTACCAGTAGTCCACTGTTAAAACCGCATCCCCCCACATGGTGGAATGAAGAGAATAAAGAACTGCATCCTTCACAACAGCAGCGGCAAAGCAGGTTTGAGTGGAAGCACAAAGTCCTGTATTGTTTCTTGTGTGATCAAATAGCTGATGGGCCTTCAGTATTCTGTAAACCCACTGGCGCATTTCCAGGTCTCTCTCCTATTTCCATCCTTTATAGGTTCTAATATCCTGGTCACCTTTCAGCTATCATTACAAACCAAGCAGTGTTCTTGTAGCTCCCTACACATGACGCCTTGCTGTAATAATGCTGGTGTTGGACCTTCTACCAAGCAAAACCCAGTCGCATTGTACTCACTGGCTATACTCATAGCATTTCAAGCTGTCATAAGTCAGCAAGAATTCATTGCAGTGCAGACTCGAGAATGAATCCCTATCCCATCTCAGATTCTTGCTTGCAGCAGGGAACAAGATGTTTTCCAGTTCTAAAAATGCAGCTTAGTACCCCCTGTGTCCTCACATACTTGCTTTTGTAAGCAAGGGAGGAGACTGAGGGGTAGCGAGTAAAAACTTCTTCCATTTTTCTGTACTTTCCTATCCATTAGCCTGCAATGGAGCAAGGGCAAGCAGCATTTATTTTATTCTGTGGAGGTAGGATTGCAACTGCAGGAGAACTAAGCAGAAGGATTTAGGAGGAAGACAGGTCTTACATCCCTGCATTGGCTAAGTGTTATGAGAATGTAATTTGTTATTCTCCAAATATCCTGTAACATCTACTTTCTCCCCACACCCAAGTTAGCTCAATCAACTAGCTTCACCGCTAGGTTTGTAAGTTTGTAAGTTTTATACATGACATGCAATAATTGTTAAGTAACAAGCAATACGGGATTACAAATAAAAAGCAGTACAAATACGTGGTGGATGTGGTGGAACTGATAATTTTTTTTCAAAACTGACTGTGTAGTTCCAAAGAAAACACGTCAATGCAGCTTTGGAGCAGAAACAGCAAGCTCAGTATCGTTTGTGAGCATTGCATGTTTTGGGCCAATTTGCCATTAATTCTTAAAGAGTGTCTGGTGCTTCACGGAAAACTTCTATATATAGAGACATTCTTACTTATAGATCATTTCTACATTTCTCTTCCTCTTTTTCCTCTATTACTGCTCAGTGGAGCCAATACACCGATACAGGATTCAAGTCAGGGGAGCTGTCTCCTGGCTCAAACTAATGGCAGAGGGAGAACTGAGAAGCTTCTTAACTCTTTCCTCACCAAAAATATGTTTAGCGTTACTGAGTTTTGGAGGATAAATCGTGCCATTTAACAAATTTCTTAAAAAGCTGTTAAAACAGCTGCCTAGCCCTGCTTCATACATTTGACTTAAAAGCAAGGTAAGAGGACTACCATCCTTAACACTACAAAGAAAATAAAAATGAGAGTACTGTAAAAGAAAGACAAATTAGAAAATAATCGAATAAAGAAAGCTAAGCTCCATCTGGCCACAGAAATACACAAATATCAGAGACAAGTTGAAGATTTCAGCAGAGCAGGAGAAATAAACTCTGCTAGAAATGCATCTCATTACTTTGCAGTAACTTTGATGCTGATGAACATGCTTATTTATCCCAGGCAGCTTTTAGGACTTGTCAATGAGGGTAAGAGGGAATTCTCATGAGTAAATTTAACAGCAAAAGGTTTGCACATGAAATCTCCTATTCAACACATGTTCTGCACTAAAAATGCCTTTTTGTAATTTAACTTAGTTTACTTCTAAATCAAATTGGAAAATAGCATTCAGCAAAGAGCGTGTCTGGATGGACAACTATTGCAGAAAAGCCATTACAAAACAGCCATTCTAGACTACTTCCCTGCACAATCAGGTCACTGCATGTACAGCCAGTCTGCTTAGAAGAGACATCCTATCATCTTCAAAGACACCAACGACTCAATGTGACAGCTTGCTGGATCCAAGAAGCACTCATGGATCCGCAGGACATTACTTCCATGTATTTAAAGCTAGACCCTACTATTTTTAATTATTCTGCAGTGAAATCCAGGGCACTGCACATCTATCTGGCTTCCACGCACGTGACCATGGACGCTGACAATCCCGCGCTGCTCCAGCTCAAGCAAATGGCAAACTTCCTACTGGCCTGGTGAGGCAAGACTACGCTTGGTTCAGGCACACCAGGTCTTCTACTCTGGAAGGATGTGCGTGACCCCTATTAAAGTCAAGAAGAAAGGAGACGAATTCCCCTCCTAGCTGTGTCTGCTGGCTGCAAGGTGGTTTGCAGGCTGGCATCCCAGCACAGAGCTGGGCTCTCTGGGAGGGCGTGTAGCACTGCTTACTTTAGGTTTAACTTCCCAAGCCAACCATTCTGGAGTCTCCCAGATCATTACTGCTGCCATGACTTCTGCTGACTTTGACTGCCTATTGCTGATCAAAATGCTTCTGGTAAATGACTGACAAAGGAGTGTGCTGTAGCCAGCAGCTTCCCCTAAGAATAGTCATAAAGTCCAAATATTGCTAGTGTTTGAAAATATGGCAGCTATGACGGGGTTTTTTCCATAAATTACTTTTACATGTGAGCTTTTCATCGGAAACTCTACCATTGATCAAATACTGTTTGTTTTTTAAATTTTGTTTCTTTTATCACAGAATCACAGAACATTAGGGATTGGAAGGGACCTCAAAAGATCATCTAGTCCAATCCCCCTGCCGGAGCAGGAACACCTAGATGAGGTTACACAGGAAGGCGTCCAGGCGGGTTTTGAATGTCTCCAGAGAAGGAGACTCTACAACCTCTCTGGGCAGCCTGTTCCAGTGCTCTGTCACCCTCACTGAGAAGAAGTTTCTTCTCAAATTGAAGTGGAACCTCCTGTGTTCCAGTTTGTGTCCGTTACCCCTTGTCCTATCATTGTTTGTCACTGAGAAGACCCTGGCTCCATCCTCGTGACACTCACCCTTTAAATATTTATAAACATGAATGAGGTCTCCCCTCAGTCTCCTCTTCTGCAAACTAAAGAGACCCAGCTCCCTCAGCCGTTCCTCATAAGGGAGATGCTCCACTCCCTTAATCATCTTTGTAGCCCTACGCTGGACTCTCTCCAGCAGTTCTCTGTCCTTCTTGAACTGAGGGGCAAAGGTGATAGGATCATCCTATCCCACTCAAGCAGGGAACCAAAATTGTGCTATTTACAGCATGAATGATTTCCATCCAGTAGATTTGACAAATAAGAGGATTTAATTGGTCAGAGAACAAATTAAGCATAATCCCATTATATGAATTTATTTTTATTCACAAGATTATCTTCCCTGGACAAAAGAGTTTTGGAAAGAAAAGAAATACACTTTTAATTATGCTACTTAATAGCATAGACATTTCAAATAAATATTCCTTAATGTGAAGTGCTGTTCTTTCACCACCTATCTCTTCTGTGGTGTCTACAATGTCTTGTAAGATTGCTCTGCTTAGGCAGAGATTCTCAGTTAAATGGATATATATGTGTCAAAAGGAATGAGGCAGGCTGTTATCAGACAGTGTGGGACAGCAAAGGATATTCAAAACATACTAATAGTGTTTCTAGAAGTAATTGATTCAGACACTTCAAATGGCAATGTTATTATGGAGAGTTAATCAAGGGCAAGTTTGTGAAAATAACTTCTTAAAGTGTGTTCTGACATAAATTGTAGCTTTTCATTCTACCAACTGAAAGCTGCTTATCAGTTTTCTTCTTCCAACCAAAAATCACCTCTAATCTGCATCAGCATGGGAACCTTTACTACAAAAGGATGAGTTTTTTGGTTTTACTTTTGTTTGTTTTCTAAAAAGCTAAAAGCCACTGAAATTGGAAGTTGAAAAATTCCTTCTTGAACACTGGTAGAAATTACTCTCCTTCTCCCTCTCCCCTAGTACATACGGGTTTAAAAATTCATAGTATTTAAGTTAATATTACAATTTTGTTTTTGGAGTTGCTAAGCAACATCAAAAAATAAACGTCCCTGCTCTGAGCTCATACCTCTGTTATTCTTCCACTCTTACAGAATTTGTTACACAAGCTTTGCAGGGCTAAATCCTGCTACTGCTTCAGCAGCACCACCATTATTTGGTGTACTGTAAGGGAAATGCTTTTAATGTCATACCTTGAAGATTTCTGCAAGGAAGTCTAACAGTTCAATTTATTACTTACTTACAAGTCTGAGAAGCTCTGTAGTTGTTGCCATATCTACTCACTTTTCCCCTTAAATCACCCGTCAACTGTTTAAAAAAGAACACGGGAGTTTTCATTATTTAATATTTTTAATTACATCTGGGCAGAAGGCAGGGCACGCTGTCCAGAGAACTGCTTGCATTGCTTTGGTCCTCTCAGCATTTCCTTGCAGAATGACAGAAGAGACTTATTAAAGAAAATTACTTCCATATGTAATTACTGGTTAATAATTATATTTCAGAAGGAAAAGCTTAGTTATGCTTTCTGGACCATCATCTCTAGTAACTGGTGTATGTGAAAGATACTGCCTTTAATAATTGCATGATTAATCACATTCACAAAATTATTAGAACAAGTAATGAATAAAAGCACAATGCAATTAGAAACACTGCATGGCTTTTCCTTCATTCAAACTCTCATCATGCTCCCATCCCAATGCTGCAGAGGAAGGTGGTCCCGGGTCCTTCTCAGCCCCACCCAGACACTTCACACTCCTGCTCCATGCACTCCTGCCTGTATTTCCACTAATCCCCAAGTCCTCTCCAACTCAAGCAGATGCACAAGCACAAGTTGTTTCTCCCCTTCCTGTAATTTTGATGTCCACCTCTTCCCATCTTCTACTGCATGCCTTCTGTAGGTGGAGCTATAAGCCATCTACATGACACACCGTAAAGGCTCTTATTAAAACCTGTTCCCGGAAGCTATACTATTTGTTTCCAGCTTTATTTCCTTGACTATATAATAGTAGATTATTTGTAGGTATCACTTCACTTCGGCATCAACTTGATTCTTTCAATGTCGTCTAAGGCTCCATCATCACACCATACCATGTCTGCTTTGCCACAAATGCAACTCAGATGGTACGTGAGGTGGGGAGCAGATCAAACAACCCATTCACATCATTTTCACATGTGTAAGCCCCGACATCCGTTTTAAAAACAAGATACAAAAAAGCAAGCACAACTGCCTCCTGTGATCCACGACATCTCTTCAGAGGAATCGCGATAGTGAGAACATAGCGAGCTACACTGTGAGGCATCGGAGAAAGAGCTTCTTTTCCTTTCACTGCTGAAGTCTGTCTACTACTCCACAATTATATCTGCACCTATTATGTAGGCATCATACATGGTAAAAAGCTGGGTTTAGTAGCTGCCATTTCTATGGCAACCCACAAAATATGAAATACTTTGAGAGCAGTTAGTTAAAAATCTGTATTCCTCAGTGTATTTAGTCTTTTAGAATAATTTAACCTTCACAGCTGAGATAAAAAATGAAGTAAAAATCAAGTTGTCAAGGAATTTGTACACTACAGAAATAGTGTAACTATGAACTTTGTGGATGCTTGGTTTTCTCCTTGCAATTTGCAAATAAATCTCCATATTAGCAGTGAACCTGATCTAGAATCAAATGTTCTGGGTCATCAGATGGTACATTAATACATAAAATCATGTATTAAATTAAAAATTTTGAGGGCAGGGAATGTGTTTTCCTGAACATGTCCATTTCTCACGTGTAGAAACCCTAGTAAAATCCTATCCAAGTTCAGAGGCATGGACTCATACCCACTGTCAGATCAAGCCACAGACTGCAGAAGTTTTTGTTAAATAATGATTTTCTGCCTGTGGTAGCAATCAGAATTTAACCAAATCCGCAATGAAAAGGAATAAGTTTTATTTTTAAACTATGAAAATGTAAGTCAATGTTTTCTTTAGGCAGATTATCGTTTCGACCACATAGGAAGCTTAAATCAGAGACTGACAAATCATCTTACTTCCAAATAACGTGAACTAGACAGGGAGATGTGCAAAAACCCACTTACAGTTTCTGCCTGACAGTAGCTGTTGCTCTCTCCCCATAAACTATGAACAAAAACTAAACATCATTTCACCCTTATGAAATACAGCAAAACCATACTGCAGTTAAGTTTAAGTAGGCACCAAAACCATGTAAACATAAGTATATCCTCACGACTTCTTTTGAGGACAGAAAACATTATTTTCGTTTTACTGAGGAAGGAACATTGGGAAATTCTGACTCCACAAAAATCAATGGAAATTTTACCACTGAAGGCAGGACGTCACCCAGAAACAGTAAGAACCAGACTTTCAAATGTATTTAGGACCTATTACAGCATTAAATGCACTGACCAAGCACAGCAGAGCACATAACGTACTGTGCTTTATAAAGCTATAATAGAGTTCCCCGAGATACTCTTCTCCATATTCCACTCTCACTTTACATTAATACATGGTTGAGAACTAAGGCACTGGGGAAACATCCTCCTCTGCAAAGCAGCTAGTAATTTAAAGACAACAAGGTCACGTCAAAGATGTACACCAAGTGTTCAAGGAGGAGGAAGAACAGAGAAACAGTACTCTGAACTTCATTCACACAGTGCACAACGTGCAACACGTTTTAAGGAGGAGGAGCAAAAGAGTGGAGATTTAGCCCCTTCACTCCAGAGTCCTTCACCACACAAGGTTGAAAACAGTGTTGAAAATATTTTCCTGTTATTTGGTGGGATTAATAAAGTAGCAGATGCATCAACATTGTCACTGAAGAATTAATGCCATTTCCATATTATGAACTCTGGAGTAGTTGGTAATATTTTAAAGTCCTCCGTACAGCTCTAGATGAGGATCTAGAGGTCTAGGTGCAACACAATGTCTCCATACTGCACAGGATGAAACTGAAGACTTGAAATGGAGAATGCTGGTCTTACAGTTTCACTCACTGAATCAAATGAAAACCAGACACCTTAACATAAAGCATAAACCATTGAAATGGGGGCTGAGAAGAACACAGCTGAGCAAGTGCTGTGTTATTCAGTCCAGCTGGTGGGAGCTGGAAATGATACAGGAGGTACAAAGTTTCATTTCTACTGGGATCTGTAGTATTCATTTTTGACTGAAGAGGACAAGGCTAGAAAGAAGTCTTGGACAGAAATTTGGTGTCCAAGAATAGAGAGATTAATTATATTGCTGTAAATCCTACTGACATCAAGGCAAATGTACAGGGAGGAAGTCATGATCCCAACCATCTGTTTATGGAAAAAAGAGGGTTTTCAGTCTCTTCAGATTTTGAGAAAAACAAGACGGTGCTTGGGAAAAAAAAAAAGCCAACAACCCAGAAAACTCCACTGAGTTATCCTGATTATAAAAATGAGAAACCATCTCTCTTTCAAACCTTTACATGTGTACTATGAAATAAAGCCACTCTCCCACAGTAGTGTGAAACACGAGATACAGGTATGCCAACAGCATGGAGTGATTCCGTTGCATTTTAGTGTATAAGTCTCCATAACATCAATGAATTTGCGCTTATTATTACCAACACTAAGAAATGCTGCAGAGAAAGGTGGTGGAGTGCATCTTCAACACAAGAGCAAAGCTGGACACACTCGTTTATCCTAAAACTTCTCTGAGGCACAGGTAGTTGCTCTTAATTTTATTAGTTATTCAAAAAGATATTACTGCTGTAATCTGCTTGCTGTGCACACAAGGCAGTAAACGTGTTTTGTAATGGAAAATCTCAATGGAAACAGTATAAAATAGATGAAGCAGATTGTCTTATTTTGATGTCAGCCCGTTTCTGCTGGCTATGTGTTTCACCAGTGTCAATGGAGCGATCTTCAGCCTTAAGAAGACTACGCTGCTTCTCCCCCTTCTCTCTGTGATAATGAAAATACAGACTGTTTATGGTAAACATCCTAAAAAGTCATTAATTAATTTTGGCTGCCATTAATAAATTTTGGCTGCCATAATATGCAAATATGCATAATTTCTGTAGAAACTATGAAAGTCTTCCAATCAGATGCCACTGGGTTTATATTAGTACACCATGAGCTCAGCAAAATGTACGAGATTCCAAGGATTAAAACATTCTTCTAATATTTCTGTCCCTTCTCTGCTCCCTCCCCTAAAAGTGAAAAGTATTTCTGCTTTTTAGAGCAGAAATTATACTTCATGCAGTAATGATGACAACCACATAGATTCTGAACAAAAGCAATGGCTTGCACGAACAAGCACCCACTGTACTCCTAATACACAAGAGAGAAGTGCTGCGTTATTGCCTGGTAATACAGTCACAGTTTTCTGTCTCTGGCACTTACTCAATTTTCAGATACAAGTGTAAAAATTTTAGCCACTGAAAATCTATTAAGGAGAGACTGCAACATAACTAGCACTGAAAAAAGCAGCTACTGAAATGAAAGACAAAATCAGAATATTGAGGTTAGAGGTCCTATCCCAACAAGGCACAGATCTGGCAGTGCAAATGGGTTACAACAACTTACTTGCCAGTTAAGGATTTCTCCAGCATGGAGCCATCCCAGACATCATCCATTCTCCTCCCTTCACAGTTCAAGCGCATCAGGGATGGAGAATGACAGGGTACCACCATGTTCACGCTACATATGGCTAGTTTGACAGCCCTTAGGGTGTTAATGTAGCCTACACAAGATAGAGTGGCTGCTCTATTTATTAAATTAGGCTACTCTAATTTAAATTGGTTGGGACGTGGCCAAAATTCTGCTAGAACTGGCATGCTGCAGTCAGGGCTTAAATGCATCTTTGTTCAGCATCTTTGGCTGCATGGAAAGATGCTTATTTCAGCTGAAGTGCAAGCTGGAGCCTAAGCATAACATCTTAAATACCTTCCTCTCCATGGCTTTGTGAAGCTAAGTGGCCTGACAAAACCTCTTTTTGTTTAGTGGTCCTCATGTCTTCCCCTCCCAACAACACAAGTGCTCCATCAGTCTTTCATGAAGCAAACAAGGCTGAACTTTTCTCAAGACTGGGAGTCTCAAGCTTGCAGCTCTAAATTAACTAATCCATATTGATCTATACTAACAGGTACTGCACACAACAGGGTAACTAGCTCTTTACATGCAACAGTAAAAGACATATCGCAAAGTAAGAGAGTTTTGTGGTCCCACTGCAGGGGCAGGGAAATTTGGACATAAGTGAGAAAGCTCCATAATCAAAATCAGAACCGTTTTCCTAGCAGTGAGCAACTAGTGATGAGGCAGGCTGCAGCTATAACACAGCTGAGAGGGAGGGCTGGGGATGGACTGCTTCTTGTGGAGAAAGCAAATGCGAGTCAGTCTTCCCTGTCTCTTTTTGAACAAGGGAAAACAAAATAGTTTCTAGAATCTCAAACCAAAATCAGTTTCAGGAAGAATGCAGTGAAACTTACTGCCAGAGCACTAGAAAAGTGCCGTTTCCACAGTTAAGGGAAACCCCGAACCCATTCATTCCACTCTTTTTTCTATTATTCAACTTTATATAATATTAAAATTTATTCTTCATTAAATCTTGCCACTTTACTGTCTAATATAGCTAAGTTCTGACAAAAGATTTACAGGCATGCTGTTTGAAAATACATCACCTTTTCCAGCAGACACAGGCAGGAAGGAAGCAAAAACGTTATTTCCACCTTCACCCCTTTTCCCCTCCCTTCCCTTCCTTCAACACGCTGGTTTCACGCTCGTTGCTCTACTTCTGGATGTGATCACAAACTGGTTAAGACATTTGCCTTGCAGGGACAAAACCCAACCGACTGTCCATACAGATCCACATTTCTGGCTCCTTTTTCTTCCTGTCTTCCTGACAGGATCTACCTTTCTCAGTTTCCATTCCTCTTTTTTTTTTCCTTTCTTTTTCTTAACAACCATCTGGTACATACTTCAGAAGGTACTGCACAATAACTGAAGGGGAATCACCAGCACAAGACTCATGCATCCCTTAATCCTTTACACTTTGAAGGTGTAAAGGCAGCCAGCACTGTGTTCCAGCTAGTAATGAAAAAACAAACCAAAACAGAAATAGAGAGCCTAAACCACGTATTTCTGGGAAAACTGCTCTTCACAATAGCTAACGTTACCCTGCAATGTAAAAAAACTGAGTGCATTTTACAGCTTATGTTGATTAGTCATTCTGTCTTTTTAAAATATTTAATGAATTTTGCTTCCTTCTTTTTTGATTTTAAAATAATTTACATATACTTTCCTTCTTGATAGTATTAGTCAAGCTCAAAGTGATTTACAAAAGCAGTCAGCATTATGTTTCCTATTTGACAGGCAGGAAAGTGAGCTCGAGACAAGAGGCAGCCCAAAGGTCAGAGAGCCGGCTGCTGGCAAAGATAAGGCCCGTTTCCATTGCTCCAGTTCAGGGCTGCAGTGAATACATCTCTCTGCTTCTGTCTCTGAGTGAAATCAAGATCTCTCAAGACAGTTTTTACATAAAGTATTTAATAATTGCGGATGGTAAATTTACCAAAAAAATCCTGTCTGGAAGTGACACACAATGCCACTCAAGTATATTTGCATATATACTACATATTATTTCATTAATAAAATCTTTTAGAGAAAAAAACAGATTTATGTACTATCCAGTGAAGACCTTACTACATTAACACAATAGATGCAGTGAGACAGTTTCAGACAAATAAGGCCATTTAGGGATTCAGCATAAGATGTTACCTACCAAATTTTTGGTCAAACCTCCATGCTGGAACATGTGCATTGTGCTTCAGGTTGCTGTTTGTTGGCAGAGGCACTGTTACATAGATGGGGCCATTCACGGGGACTGGGGTCCCATCGCTGTTGAGGAGATGGACACTGACTGCAGTGACAGGGGTGAGGTCATACCTAGTGCTGTTTCCTATGGAGAGAATAAATTACACTGTGACTACAGAATTTTTTGGCATTTAAGATACACCCATGTGGTTCAACACTGCAGTACTGCACCAATGTATTTCTCAAGGGATGACAGTATCAATCTTCCCTACCTTACAAAATTGACAACAACCAAGATATACACTTCAGTATTTTTCACTTCATTTTGGAAAATTCTGAAGACATGAAAACTACAATGCAAAAGTCTCCTGCATATATTTTCTCAATTTCATTCATCTCAAACTAAATACAGATGAGTATCACAGCCATAATCATGGCCAAAAAAAATATATCACAGGCCTTCATTTGTATAAGCCCGTATTAGAATTAATAAACACCCAAGCATTCAGTGACATCGCCAGGATGACAGGTCATATGTTTAAGAATGCCAGGATGTATTTCCTTTGGCCTTTCACTGAAATAAACCAAGCTAAATGGATTATTAGGATACACATTGTTATCTTCTTGTTCATGTAAGGTAACAATTATTCCTTGTGTTTAAACTGCATGCCAATGGACGTTACTTCATGACAACACAACTTTAAAAAATGTTCTAACCCTTCAACCATTTAACCAAATGAATCAATGACAGGGAAAAATACCAAAGACTTATATAGGCATTCAGGGGAAAAAAGCTTTAGGTTTAAAACCAAGAAGATCTGGAGTTCAAAGCTGTAGTATTTTAAACTGGAAGAGATGGAGTTTCCAGTTTCGCAAAGTGCATGAGCTGACCCGCATAAGAGCAGCAGCAGCCCTGCAGCCTCCTTGGTGTAATCTGGTGCCTTACATCAGCATAAACTGCCCATAAAAGCACATTTGCACCAAGCAGTGGTGTGCCACCTGCTACTCTGAGGCACAGCGTGGTTAAAAAAAAAGAAAGGTTAAAGAAAGAAAGAACTCCTCAAAACTCCTCAGAATTTTGAATTCTTTCAATTTTGCAAGAGGTGCCAAACTAAAGACATGGAAAACAACCAGAAGTAACTTTGTATGCAGCTGATGTACTATAGCACCTATTCTGACGCTCATTTCCCCTGCTTTCAAGGCAAGTATCACTGTTGCACAGCTGACAGGCCGAGGCTGGATGAAAGCACATGCAAAGGGCACACACGCTGCTTTGATTTACTGTGAACAGAGGGGCAGAAGTGTATCATCCAGAGAGATTAAAGTGCTGAGGAAACAGGCACACTGAAGATGGCCACGTAAGAGAGCCACAGAGCTCACTGATTAAAATCAGGAAAATATGGTTTGGAAATCCAGCTAGGGCATAGGGGAAGGCTGCCAGCCTATCCAAGCATTTGTAAACTGTAAGCTCCAATGGTGCACAATATCATTCCCTTACAGCCTTAGAATATAAAAAAGAGAGATAGAGGAGGGAATTAGTGCGGAAAAAGTTGTTCCTTTATTCCTGATCGTTCAATCCACTACCTCTGCCATGGACCTGCAACTTCTGTCAGATTGATGCTTGTCCCCAGGTCACTGGACTTGGGTCACTGAGTTTCCCAGGCTGGTATCAGAGAAATAATTCCTGTTGCTCAGTATCATAACCTGACCATGTTCTGGCATATGCAAATTCCTAATGACAAAAGGTGTAACTTTAGATTTTAGAAATATTTAGATGAATATCTAAGATTACATTAAGTTTTACATTTTGCTTATTTTAAGATACTGGAAGTTTTGAATTTTTCTTTCATTACTGTCTTGATAAAGTATATCTGCCTAATATCTGTAAAAATGGGTTTTCAGCCCCAGAAAAAGCATTCTGTTGGCGAAAGACTATTTGTATCTTTTTTACTTAAGATGCACCGACACTCTGCCCAGTACTGGGCTGAACAAATTATATTAGAAGATGAAGAAATTTCTGAAATCCACTGATCTCTGGCAAGAAGAAATAATCCTTCAGTTTGCCACCTTGCACAGTACATCAAAGCTCATTAAAATGATAAATTTTTCTCTTTTCTGTTGTGAAGGTAAATTAAAATCAATGCTTATGAAACCCTCACATGCTATAAAACTGATAAGCACATGCACAGATTAAATGGGAATGGACTTCAATAAATGTCAGCTTTCATTTATTTCTTGTCGTTTTTGACATCTGGTGACCTGTAAAGAGCTCTAAAAATAATCAGAGGAAAATCCACCATGACTTAGACTTGACTCTTTGTAAAGAAACCAACAGCCTACAAAACCAGCAGGAGTAATAGTTCTTAGCCAGCTTGGTCCATTACTGCAGATGATGGAGAATTGTGTTTAGTTTGGTTAAAAGGACAAGATTTTGTGAAACCATCCTACTGCTTTCCAATTGATGATTAATAGAAACAATAAGCTAACACTATACAGGCTTGTCACTACTTGCAGCTAAATTCTTTGAATTTATATCTAGATTTATATTTAAATTTTTATGTTTGAAACATGCTGATTCATGCAATGAATTTTCACTGCTCCACATTAGTACTTCAACACCCAGCTGGGGACTCTGGGAAAACTGTTGAACTCATAGAGAATAGTTTTAGTTAAAACAACTGTAAAGTCACTCTGGATAAATAACTAGCCAGAGAACTGAGCTGACTGGGAGGACCTCTCCAAAACTCTACAGATGTGTATATAAACTATGAAAGAACTGAGCAGTAACTTGGGGGGGAGGAGGCGTGGGAGAGAGGGGGGAAGGGGCAGTGTTCAGGAACACTCCAAAATTTCCCATGGAAATTAATGCTGAGTTTTTTTAGAATTCTACAATTTGCACATATTTTTCTTTTTCTCTTGAGAACAGAAATATTAAAAAATCCCCAGCAGTTTGTGACCTCATTTTTTATTCCTTCAGAAGTTTTTCAGGTGAAATCTTTACCAGGCTGTTTGAAGATGAAGAAAAGTTCTGTGAAAAGGAAGTCCACCCAAGTCTAGGATTTTAAAGTTTCATGTTTCCACAGCAGGAGAAACTTCTACTAAACAGAGGACATTTCACCTATATATAATGCACATATAGGTATATTGTATTGGTATTATATCATACTGAACATTACAGTATACAGAAAACAAGGTTCTTCTCAGTGTCTTAAACTCCATTTCTTTGTCAGTCATTTTGGTCTTTTGTGGCACACTTTTACCTGAGGGCTAATAAAAGTCAAATCCAGGGCCCCCATGCTCAAGTGGAAAAGTTCCCCTCATGTATACGAAAAGACTAAAAAACCAAGGGTGCATTCATCTGTTTTGTAGAAGGCTGGGAGGTGAAACGGGAGAAAGATTATGTCCTGGTTGTGCAGTTCCCATGAGAGGTGATCATCAGAAATCTTGGCAAGACCAGTTTTCACTAAATAAATGCAAGGTGGTAAGTTGGGTTGTGGAGTGCTAAGGAAAGATTTGGGTGGGAGGAATCCCACACACATTGTCAACATTGTTCAGTGGGTTTAGACATGAAAAGAAAGGGGATGAGGAAGCAGACAGACGAGTGAGATCAAGTACATTCCTTCGTTTTTAAAAAGATAAAGAGATACTTGATCATGTCTGAGTATGAAGAGAAAACTGAAGGTTGAAGTTGAGAACAAGGAAATGACAGAGATCCAGAATGAGATAGGATGAGAAGTACTCACTGGAGCAGACAGAAGGACGGAGTAAGGTAGCACACACATTTCGAATTGTAATAGAAAAGGATACAGTCAGATTTCCACAGAGGGAAGAGGAAGCTTATTTTGCCTTTTTTTTTTTTTTTCTACAGAAAAGCTAGCAAGCTCAGTACATGCCGTTTACACACATGGCCTAGCATTCAAAGTCACCTAGATCAACATATCACAAGTCAATGCATCCTGAGAAACAGCAGGGATGGGCCCTGAAGGGTTTTTCTGCTTCAAAGCAGGCTCAGCTGTGCCTCTGCCATCCTCACCGGTGACTATAACTCTGCCCGACACCCCCAAGCGACTGATTCTACAGCTTAAACCATCCTCACCACAGCAGGGTTTTCCTGGGCACCAGTCTGAATCTCATGTACTGCACTGCAAGTTCACTGCTTGCCTTCTAACCCAACATGGACATAGAGAGCACATTATTCTCTTTTTTACACCAGCATTTTAAGAATTTGAAGACTTCTGTGCTCAATTCTTCTATTTTTCTCTCACTTACATAGCACCAATTATTTCAATCAAGATAAAATGAGAAATGGAAAAAGAGTAACAGGCAGTTGCAGTCATAAAAAGTATTACCAAAGTACTATCAAAGTATTATCAAAGCTTTGAATTTAATCATGGTTGTGTTTCTACTATGAATTTTCATTGTTTTTCCTTTGGTGCTAAGATGAACTTGCACATTTTTAGCTGTAGCTAGATTCAGAGTATCAATAAAGCCATTGAAACAACTCTTAGATGAAACAACAGAGTATTAAATCTTAGATATATAGGTGTTAATTTATTTTTAGAAAGAAATTGAACAAGAATTCTACGTCCCCCGTAAATTAAATTCTCTTTTGTCCCTTGAGGTTAATCTCCATTCTTGTATGTGCATGTGCGACACATGTGGAGACTCAGCTCTAAACTACAAGTGCAGAAAACTTTTCTGATCTCCTTATCTCTGCCATTCAGTGGCCCCATTTGATGGATAGTGGACCTTGCTCTCTTGCTTCTTGGAACAGCATTTTGGTAGGGCAGCTGAACCTATCACACCTCTCAAATTTTACCAATATGAAATCAAAGCAAAACCAAAGTAGTGGGTTACCTGTTCCATTTCCATCTAATCCCTGCAAATAAGGGAAACTGCCCACTTCCCAGGGAGAACTGGCTGCAGTCAGGTACGCTGTCAAGTCACTGTAGCTGGTGTTCTCTGGTAATTTCACAGATCTTCTCTGAAAGTGAACTTGCGGCTGAGTCCGTGCACCTGAAAAAATTAAAAGTTACTTTATATCCAAGACGGGCAGAATATTTAGGTGTTCATATTTCTGGAAGCACATTTACAGTTTTATTTTTCTTTATAAATTGCAATAGTTTGAGAAGGACAGAGACATCAGAGGGCTATTACAAAAGACGAGGAAAATTATTTAAAAATTTATTTTGCAGTTGCCATTATCTTTCCACAAGTACCACAGAGCAAAACTGCGAATGCACCCTATGTCAGCGGCTTTTCTGACTATGTTATTTCCCCAGATCACCTCCAATCTCATTACGAGCTTCCTTTAATGAATATAACCAAAACTAAAACTGAGTTCAGAGGTAGGGTATGTGAAAGCATCCAGTTCACCTTATTTATTTAAATTTTGTTTCTCATGAAATAGCAAGACAAATGTAGTTTATCATCTTTAAAGTGATTTTCAAAGAGATAATTCTACCTGTAGAGCCAATTAACTTGTGTAATTTCTGTATTTAATTTTTACAAAGCTTTACCACATTAACTACCTCCAGTACTGTGATAACAGTACTTTTTATTTAAATCACCAGATAAAAAGATTCACTTGATAAAGCATGGGTGAAAAGAGCTTACAAATTTTCCCACGCAAAGAACACATCTAAACAAAACCAGATTATGTGGCATGTGAGATTTCTCTCTTTTCCTCTGTCTTGTACACTTTTAGCAGTGTTTTTTTTTCAAGATCGCTTGGTATTTCTTTGCTGCAACGTGATTTAAGATTATTTCATGTACTATGGCACTTCATGTTTCATTTAAACCCCAGTTTATAAAGTCAATAGTCTTTTTCAATGGATGCTCACCATAACTGTTTAGCAACACACAGCAAGACTCCATCTGCAACTTTGTGTGCAACATGCAAATTAATTTTTAAATCAAAAGCCATTGTGCTCTGCAGAGCTCGTTTTGAATACTCACAGAACATTCCCCACACAGCACAGAATCAAGAGGTAAGCAGTTTTTTTCTTAATTTATATTTGACTATGTGGTTCAAAGATGTCAACTGAAAGCAATTTTGCTTCTTTTCCTCTTTTTGTTTCTGGCAGCACTTTTAGGTTACAAGTAACTTCACTGCAAGAAAGATTAAAGAGCTTGACTCATGGCTCCTCAGCTTTGTAACTGCCAATGTCATTAACCAGGAGATTGGAATTTTTTCTTGCATCATTTTCTAGCAGGAGCTCTGGCTATGCGAAAACATAAAATTCCACAGAACAAACTTTTATTGGCTAACAAAAACTGCTATGCAGGCGGGCAAGTATCTTCAAAGAGCTGATCACAGTTTAGCTGTCATTTCTTTGGTAATTATACAAGTAAAAGCTACAAAACCACTTTTTAAATTTCTGAAATATTTAAGTATTTACAGCAGACTCTCAAGACTGGCAGTATCCGTAAGTGTTTAAGATAGTCATTAAACAACACCCATATGAAACGGGAACAGATCTCTCTTACCCAATTTATAGGCTTAAATGGAAAACAATGTAGAAGACTAAATAAATTGACTGCAATGAACTCAAGGAAGATTTATCTCCCGAGTCTCTGCAATGCCGCAACAGTTTGCTGTACCTCAGGGACAGATGAGCCTGAGCACTCGGGAGCCTCTGCACTGCTGGGCAGGTCCTGCAGCCCATAGGGATCAGCAGCCACAGTAACAGAACAGCAAAAAACACCACAATAAAGAATCCGGTATTAGGATTACCACTGACAGTTCAATGTAAAATTGTAGGATTTTCTGCTGTCTAAATCTCCAGTTAGGATGAATTATTCAAATTGCCAGGAACCGGTATTATATTTTCAAAGAGCCAAACTAATTAATGATTAAAAACAAAGTAACTGTTGAGTCTGTAACAGCAGTTTATGGAGAGGTTCTGGGGTTTTCTATTAAAAAAATGGTTTTGTAGCACTGGGCAAGCCATGAGCTGCCAAATTTTAAACAGACAGGCAAGACTCAGGAAGCCAACCTTGGTTTCTTCAGTCCTACAGGCAACGCAAAGCATTCCTATGGCTAAGCCCCAGACCTGGCAGGAAACCTGTGCAGCAATGAACTCGGATAGAAGTTTTAAAGTGGAAGAAACAGCATCCTCTGTAGATAGTGCACATCATACAAAATACCAGTGCAGGGTAGTTAATTAACATTCTAGCTTAACAAACTCCTTGATATTGATGTTCATCCAAAACCTGCCACTCAGCCCGACTCTCCCCTCAGCTCCTCAGTTTGGTCTCCCCAAACCCAGCAAGAGACTTCAGAGGGGCAGAAGATGGGAGCTACCAGCAAAAGGTTTGTGAGAGAGGCAAGCTACTAATACTTTTGCCTTCTCTCACCACCTGCCTTAGAAGATAATGCAACATACTCCTTTAGAAGGGGTCATGGAGTATTTCTGGGCTTGTTTGGGCACAGACCTTTTGAGGGAACTGGAAGTGATAAAATGAAGATAAAGACTTTTCCTTATGAGCCTCAGAGTATTTTGCAACAAGCCAACACTTGTTGCTAGGAGTGTTGCAATAATAATTATTATTATTATTGCTTCTGTTATTGAAGATACCCAGCTTTGACTTATAAAAACCAAACAAAACGCAAACACATTTGAGTATAAAATTGGCACATGAACTCCTTCCACTTGGTGAGTGCTGTGAGGGAAGGACTTCTGAGCACTGATCTTATCTTCTTTAAACATCCTTTTGTCAACACACTGGCCACGATTCAAATGTTGTCAGCTCCAGTTTGCCAGCGCACGCCTCAAGATGTAACCATCTCAAGGAGTTCCTATAAGGCACCTCCTGTCATGTTGGGTGTATGACATGTGGCACCACACCAGCACTTGAACTCCAGTCTATGAAGTAATGACTGAAGTATAATTAATTCATGCTCTGATTGCTCATATGTCAGAGGCAGACAGAGGGTACCAATGCAGCTCCCATCCACTGAACACTGAAGTTCAGCTCATCACTGTGCCAGTATTAAATAACTTCAATGATCCAGAGGCTGGCAAGCTCCATCCCTCGCAATTACTGACAGAGTGCAGCAGCGAATTGTAATGCCATCACAAAAATGAAGCTGGCTGCATCAACTCAGACAAACTTCTCAATTGCATAATAAGTCACTTGCTTGATTAATTATTCAAAAGCAACTGGTAACTTATTGTACCAGACAGGTCTTTCTTTCCCTTTGACTGGTGCTTCAAACACCAGTGTTCCCAGTCTGTTCGTGGTATAATGAGTTCTGTTATGCTCTTGTTTTTGCACTAAGGTAACTCCTGATCAGCTCTTTTGAAGCAGCTCAAAGTTACTGAGAAACAAATTGGAGAAGTAACAGAGGAAAACTAGGTCACAAGGATTTTGGATGAAGACTAGAGAGGCTCCATTCAAACACTAGTACAATGTCCAGGCTGTCTTTCATTTAGGTTTCACCACAAGAGAATTCCCAAGGAAAGGACTGTGGGCTGGTGACATAAAATAGTTTTTACTGTGCAAGACTGACAATTCAAATTCCAAGTCTTAGAATACTACAGGCACCATTTTCTTCCCTTATCCTCTTTCTCTGCTACACCAGCAGAACCACTTGTATTATTTTAGTTAAATATATTGGGAACGCCCAGGATCAAGTCACTGAAGGGAGCAAGATTATGTGAAAAATATTTACAAGTGTCACTCAGCTGCTAAATGTGTCTCTAGCCCTTTAACATCCTATGTTTTTTTAAGAAAGGAAGCGATAATCATGAAAAGAGTGCTCTTTTTAAGTTAACTGCACAATGTTAGCACATTTGCATAAGAGTATTTAATACACCATGCTTATAGGACACTGTTGGTAAATGTTTCATGTTGTGTCTAATGGTATCCCTTTTGGTTTAATACAGTCTACAGTCCATCTAAGTCATCGCATTAGTTAATGTCAGCTCTCAAATTGCAGAATATACATACGGCAGCTGTGTTGTTCTCCTTCTCAATGCTCCATCAGATACCTAATTTGTTTAGTGCTTTTTCAGCTCCAGTCATATCTAATGCTATCATTAATGAAAAGCCTATTGCATCTGGATGTTCTCTAACAATGAAAAAAGCTGTAAGGTAGGCATAATTGTATTATACTACCTCAGATAAAACAAGGTTATTTTGGAATGTTATTGAAAGTAGTATTCCCCCATTTATTAACGATCTGGTAGAGTTTAAAATGATGGCAATCATAATACATGTGAGTAAGGCACAGTTTACGCACAGTAAGTGTCCCCTTGTTTTGGCTCATCACGGTATCTTTAAAAATTTCTTCTCTTTCCTTAACAAACTTGGCTCAGCTGTCACATCAGTTGGGCTAAGTTAGGTCAGATCCCTAGGTCAGATTAACATTTTACTCTTGACTGTGCAGTTCAGAAAGCACAGTGTTCATCTGACTGATACGAGTTGCTTTAACTTCTGTGTTTGGCCTTACAAAAAGGTGATTTGAATTTTATTCTCCTAATACAATGGGTTTCATCCTGTAGTATGTGGGTTCGCAGGCAGTCTGAGTTCCACAGGAATTTATTGAGAAAAGTAAGTTTATATAGGGTACACAACAATGCAGATATGAGAAATTTTCACAATTTCTATGCCCTAAATTTCTAAGGCATTCACAGTTGGAAGTAAGAAACAAAATAATACCAGAGAAAATTCTTAGACAATAACAACATCAGAAAATGTTTACTGCAAGGATGGCTAAATGAGGCTAGATGAAAAAACATCCAACAAATAGCAAAATAAATTTAATCTCTAGCTCTCAAACAGCACACTAAAGTCCAAACTTGTTTATTATCAAGTAAGTCAATTTCCCTACTCACAGCAGCTAGAGATGAATTCAGCTATTAATCAATTTGCCAAAACATCCCACAGAGGGGGATTCCTCGAGGAACTCAGAAGAATTCCCCATGAAATACCAGTCTCACCCATGGGACAGCGTTTAGAAGGTACCAGGCGGCCAGGCTTTTTGTTTAAAGCGTCACTCAAATTTCATTCAGTTCTGACTTCCAAAAACCAGCATACCTTGAAATCCTGAGACTATCTGGACTACATCGTCATAGACCATTAGTGTAGCTGAGCGTTCAGGAAGAAGTCCGAGACTCAGTGAGGAGAACACTGTGGGAGAGAAGTGGTTTAAGTGGAATATATTTGAACTGTTATAAATATAACCCAACCACCACCACACTTACTGTCTCCTACATTTTTGCAAAAGCAGGCCACCCAAACTATGAAAATCATATTGTATACATGACAGAAACCATGTACATTTTCTAAACCAAATAATTTAAATTGCCAGGGTAATTATTACTGAACTAAACATGTTCTACGCTTGAACTCCTGATAAAGTCATGCACAGTAGTTCCAAGTACAGTAGAGTGGAGTGGAAAGCAGGGATTTGAGTTATAATTACCAGCTTCACAGAAAGACTTGCCATTACATAAAGAGGAGTGAAACACTAACTCAGTCTGAATTAATTTCTGCAATACACTTAGACTTCTTACCTCAGGAAGATTTTAATGAAACTTAGCTTTTAAATACTTTGAGATGCTTACATAAAACGTCATACAAAAAGGCAAAGCATGATGAATAAGTCTGAATAATTTGCTTTAAAATACAGCATGTCCTTACTGAGTCACCACCTACACTACATAAGTGCTATATATAGCAGAACTACTGTCACTGGTGCGGAAGGGGACAGATAAATGGTATTCGCTGCAAGAAATCTCTCTGCACTGGCCTCCTCTGCCACTGGGTACTGACATTTCTTACAGGCAGCTGCATCTGAACACACACCCGTCTTTGGAAAGTGAAGAACATGATATAAATTCATGATAAGGTTTTCAGACACAGAAGACCAGAATTATGTATGGAATTAGCCATTAGCACCCATGAAAACAGTAGATCTGCCTGCAGTCCATGCATGGCTTTCAAAGACAGAAGAAGAGGGGATTAATGCAGATTATTCATTTTTGGTAACTGAGGAGCATCCCATATTTGCACCTGGAAAGTAGTCATCCCATTCTGAAGTGATCACAAGCTGAGGAAGACATTTTCAGAACTGATTAATATAAGAACAGTACCGCTTTATAAGTTTCCTCTAAATTAATATGTAGTACTTGATGCAAGAGACCATACAGATGTTAGAAACAAATAGGGAGACTGTTTTAAGAAATCTATTCTCTTTTTAAAGTTCAGAAATGTTAGTGTTTGGGAGAAATACAGGAGAAAGTAGAAGAAATTAGAAGAAACACACTGATTAAGAACCATCATCTAAAATATGGTCTTAACAACATGTATTAAAAATGTATTAAAATGTATTCAAAAAAATAAACTAAATGATCATGCTATTGCAAGTACAGCTGGGAATTTTCTTTCAAGTGCTCTACATGTGAAACAGATCTATACATCAGGCAACACAAGTATGCCCAGTGTAAGAAGCACTAAGGCCACAATTACAAAATTTGTTTGTCTTTACTCCAATAACTTAATTTGTATGAAGAAACAGAATATAATTCAGACACCCTGGGGAGCTCAATACAATAAACCATGCCAACATTTGTTACATATATGTTATAATGCATATATAATTTCTACGCTTCCCTTGGGCTTTTCTGCACAATATTTTGTCAGCATGACAAAGACAGAAATCATCGTTCTTAAGGCCAGAATGCTGACTGTGATGATCAAGTCTTACTCCTGTACAACTACAGCCTTCCCTGAATTAATTACTGTTTCAGATCCAATAGCTGTGCTTGAACTAGAAAACACGTCGTAGAAAACGATGCAATTTTCTTTTAAAGGCGTCCAGTGGTGAAGTCTACGTCACAACATCCATGCTCTAGTAAATAATTATGAGGGCAGTTAAACGATGTGTCTTTTTACCCATCAAAATTTATTGAGGTCAGACTTCCAGCCATTTGATCTTCTTTTTATACAAGCCTGCTAGGCAGAAGAATACTCTCTTACTTGTTTCCTGTTCTCTATGCTGGTACTGATGGACTACGATCAAACTACCCCATGAACTTTCTCTCTGGTGACCAAAATAAATTAAGCACTTCTGAGTCTTTCCCTGTACATTGTATTTTTCAATCTTTTAATCACTCCTGATATAACCCTGCAGTTTTAAACATTTTTCTTGAAGCGCAGATCCAGAACTGGACACACATTTACCTGTGTGGCTGCAGCAACGACAAGTTCTGAAATACTATGCTCTGCCTCGTTTACCTTATTTTACAGCTAAGGATCAGATTATTCTGCTTTCTTGCAATGCTGCACTGGGAGGTTATTTTCAATCGTTCATTAATTTACCATGACTCACATATCTTCTGCAGAGTCACTGCTTTCCAGATGAGCTCTTCTCTCACAGAAATACCGTAAGCATCTTCTGCTCTTAGAACTACATTTCATCACAGTGAATACCATGGTTTGCTTTGACTGACCCTACCAGCTATTCTGAACCGTGCTGCCTCAGCAGATTCCCTCTCTTCATTGCACACACTGCTTCAAAAATGTCCCTTTAAATATGCATTAACAGTCACAAATCCTTTTCTTCCATATTATTTTCAAAGAAAAACCTATGCGTAGCTAAGAGCAGAGAGATGAGCACATCTTCCATTGTGAACACTTCAGCAACTCAAGTGATGTTAAATTAATGAACTGTTAAGTGGAGTCATGGCTCTGCTGATAAATAGTTTAATGGAAAAAGAGATCTTAGTCTTTTCCTCCTACCATTTATCATTAAGTAAATAAATAATCCTCCTGCTTAAGTGGTAAAGAGGTAGTAATTATTTTGGTTAATATAAGAAAAGTTTGCTTCTGCCAAATTATGAGAAGACAAAGCCCTCAATGCTTACTCCTTAAAGTTATTACAATAATGTCACAAGTTCAGTGGCTGCAGAGCTTTTCAGCATAAGATTGGAAATAACGTACATTGACTGTGATGGAGGAATTCTGATCCTTCGGCAAAGTCCTGTTACAGCACTTTAAACATCACCACCTTATAGCTTTCAAACCTACTCCCCACTCATGGTTATCAATTCAACACTGAGGTGTTCGAAATAGCTGTCACCCCACAGAGCAACAGGCCATTCTGAGCATCGGTCCACCCATGGCAGTGGTTTAAGCTAATGGCCTATCTGATCTGTAGAGTGACAGACTATAGATCAACTATTACTGTTTTAAAAGGCATTTTTGGGAAATGAGGATCCCGCTGTACACATGTGCCCAAACTGCACACTGCAGAATCTGATTTAAATACGCTGCCTGTTCCACATCATCCAACCCAGGTTAAAAACAACACCACAACTTTCATGGTTTTCAAAACTTCCATACTGCGCTGGTTACAAGCAGGATAAGCATTTAAATACAGGGAATTTAAATAGGAACAGTTCTTGGAAAGTTTTTTTAAAGGCTACAGCCATCTTAGTCAATATGAAAAATAACAGCCCAAGTATTTTGGGCCTGAACTTTTATGTCATGTCCTTTTTAAGGAGTAAGTCAAAGAACAACCCTATTAAATCGATATGGGGCATATCAAGTTGTAACTTGTTTCTTTAATCAAAGAAAGGATTAAGTTCAAGGTACAGAAAGCAAAAGAAGGGATTCTACTGCCAATTAAATCAATGGCCAACCATCTACCAGTCTCAATGGGGGAAGATCAGAGGTGAAAGGAATCTATTTTCTTAGTTAAGCTCACATTTCAGCCATGGAAAGAAAGATTTTGTGGAAACTATATACAATTGCTGCTCTTTAAACTTCAATGACTTACCAAAACAATAATGCTATGTTTGATTCCCTTCCCTCAAAATCTGTATTTAAGAAAAATTAAGACACAAAAAAACCCTAACCAAACAAACTCCAGGCCACGGAAGAGTAGGTCACACTCAAAAGATCTAAGGTATGAGTCAGAAAGATGTGAGACACAAGGCAAGGAAAGGTTCGGGCAAGTAAAGGTTCCTGAATGCTTTAATCATACATGATTGTGTCTTAAGGAAGTACATGAAGTATGCTGAGGAAGCTGCACTTCATTTCATTTAAATAGAAAAGAACATAAAGGAAATTTCTAAACAGAGTCACAGAACAATTATGTTTGGAAGGGACCTCTGGAGGTCACCTGCTTCAACCAAGCAGGGGGCTATCATGCTGAGTTCTGAATATCCTTTGAGATTTCATAACCTTTCTGGGCAACACGTTCCAACCTCTGACTACTGCTGCTGTGAAGAACTGTTCCCTTTTATTTATTTGAAACTCTGTGCTGCAACTCATTTCAGTTGCTTCTTCATCTTTCACTATGCACCAAAGAGCCTGGCTTTGTCTTCGTTACAGCTCCATCAAGTAGCTGGAAAACGTGACAGAATACGACAGAGGAAACGTGGAAGAAGTCAATCTTGTCTGAAGTAAGCAAATGCAGATAAGCAAACAGCATGCTGAAATGCCTAAAGGATAATTCTGGGTTTGAAGAGATTCAAGTTCCTTTCCTCAGCTGAAAATATATTTGCTGCTTGACCTTGCGGCAAGCCACACAGTCTCTCTGGCTATGTTGATATTAATAAATAAAATTGAACCGAGGCATAGGATTGAATACCGTCCTGTGTTAATTTAAATATTTATATATTAGTGCACTAATTAGTGCATTAGTGTACTATTTAAATATTAGTGCACTTAAAACCTGACATGGCTTTGGTCTGGACTAATTATCAAATCTGAAGTGATAATTAAGTGTGATTTGGGTATAGTACAAGCCTGGGACCATTCCCAAACTACTTGGACCATAACTGTGGCTGGGGGATTAGAGGAAAGGCAGATAAAAACTGAGGATATGACCTTCATCTAGACGTCACATCTCAAGGTCTGAAAGACACCCTCAATCTGTTCTATTTAGCAGTACAGAAATAGTCTTCATGACTCACTTACCCCTCCTGTACAACTAACGTAAAGTCTCCCACTTACCATAAAATTTTGAGGCATTCTGACAAAAACTCACATGCAAGTATTACGGCTATATTTGTTTTGCTGCGGAAGAAACAAACTATGCTAATTAAGTTAGAAAAAATTCTCACATCTGGATAACATAACTGCAGATTAAAACTGCCCTATGGATGTGGCCAAGAACTGAAAGGCCAAGACTTTTTTTTGTACATTACAGCCTACAGTGCAACAGTTGTTGCTACAACTTGGGAGAGAAACGAATTAGTACATCACAGCTGCTGAAACAGAGAACTTGAAAACAGAGTTCCCATAAAGAAAAAAATCTGGAATAGATTGGTATTTTCTGTGGAGCTGTAAGAGTACCAACAGTTGTCTGAAAACTGACGTAGCACTGCATCAAGGACAGTCAGGAGGAAAGCAAATCCCTGCACAGACCCAATGCCACAGTTTTAACTGAGGAAGAAACCTTGTTTTTGAAATGCACAGATGTTCTTCCTCCCACCCAGGACCATGAGCATTAAAACACACCATACAAAACTGTGTAACTTCCTTTCGATGCAAAATCTTACCTCAGAACAAAAATAAAGATCTCTTACCAGGCAATCTTACAGGTTTCCATGGTGCAGAATTTGGCACATACGCATGTTTACTAGCAGTCACTATCAGCTGATTGCCCAGCTTATACTGAAACTTGAGGAAGGCAGTGCCATCTGCTCCTGAGGTTCCAGATGCAATGGAGATCTGGTTGGTAAAAATCTCAATGAAGGCTTCAGTTACTGGCTGGTGTGTGCTGGCATCGCTCACATGGACCTTCAGCGTTACTTCTGCAATGACAAACAACCACAGCAATTATTGTCCAAAAAGCTTCTGCAGGAGGCAGCAGTTAGAACATGCTAGCTCACCAGCGACCAAAAAGACACAGGGCTCATCACTAACCTCTGACACTTTGGTGCCAAGTACGATCGTTTGCCCAGGCCTGCTGTTCTCCATTTTGGGCAGTCACTCTTTAGAGACACTACAGATTCTGCCACAGGGCAGACCAGGTCCTGAATTATTGCCCTACTGCTAACTCCAGCTGTGGAGGCATTGCTATTCCACCTATGACCCTGGGCAGCATATTACCAGGGGCAGACAACATTCCCTTTGATGGGCTACATGTCAGTCTCACAGTAGCATCATAATTGTACATGTACATGCTATCAAACATCATGTATGTGTCACAGATAGTGTGGCGTCGTAACTCTGTCCTCATCCTGAATGCACAGGATGAGCAGGAGGGATGCAGAGTGCTAGCAGTGAGTGAGAGGAACATATCCCGCTGCCTCCCTCTTCACTGGCCCTTTTCCCAAAGGGGCAAAAATGCCACTGCACCCAGTGATATCTGCTTGTCAGCCCTGACACTACCATGTTACCTGTCCCCACATATAGCTGGTGAGTATAAGAAGCAAAGAAGTGACGGTTAAGGCCATCAGGAGAATCATACATCTTGTAGTCAAAAGCAAATGCAATGGACAACATTTTCCTCGAGTAATTTGCCATTTTTCCAGAAACTAATTACTTGTTTAAATGTTTCCAGATGTGCAGTATTTGTCCACTCCGAGGCACTCCAATGACTAAACCACGCATTGTGTCACCAGGCTTTTGTTACATAAAGTGGAGCAGCTTGTGCAAGACAGTCCCTCTGGAAAGCACTCCTCCCTATCTATGATTATTTTTCTGCCCCTCCAATAGTTCCTCTGCTTCATGCTCTGAAGTAGCAGCTGCTGTCTTTCTTCAATAACTATGACTTAAATGCAGTGCCGTGTTGAAAAGACCAAGCAACAGTCCAATGCCTCCACCAAGCCACTCCTTGGATTTTTTCATTTACAGTCGCCTTGTTCTCCTAAATGAGTACCTCCCTCCCTCTCTCTTTTCTCTCATTCTCGCCCTCACATTTGGAAATTCTGTTTTTCTTGCATGAAGCCCCCTACTTCAGCTTACTCTATCCATGTCCCAAGGTAGTAGAGGATGGTTTGCAAAGTCCCTTTTTGTGTCAGGGGAATTCAGCCACTAAGAAGCGAAATGCTCGCAGTCCATGTTCAACTCATTTCTCCATGTGCTGCCCAGAAAATGAAGCCTTATCTCCTCTTCATATTTAAAAACAATACACTAGTTTCTACAGAACAGCATTGGCAATACAGTTCTGTTCTATTACTACTGTGTGTTAGGACTTTAAGAATTTATTTTGATGTAAGCCCTGAGCCAGCAAGACATAGCACCAAGAAGAACAACAAAGAACTTAACAAAATCTCTGTTGTTAATTTTGACAGTGAAATGACACAACTGAGTATGCTGAGAAACGTACTGTAACAAGATAAAATTTTAAAAGGATTTCAGGATTTAATACAAAAATCTCAGCACCTCTGTCCTAAGTGCACTTCAGCCAGAAAGATACTGAGCCCTTGTATAAGCAAGACCTTCTCTCCGAATTCTACAGTATGGAAAATACAAATATCAGGCAGCCCTGGACAAAAACCCCATTAGAGAAATTAATCATCATCACAGGCCTCGCTTTAGAACTTGGCAATGGAGGATGCCAATTTAGAGGGGATCAGCATGAAATACATTCTAGCTATTAAAGATTCTGGACTTGTTCCCAGTTTTGCATTTAGTAGTCAAAGAAAAACAACGTATATTGAAAAACAGCGTCCATGCAGTCTGGCATGCATGTACAGGATGCCTCCTTAGAAACTTCGCCTTGACCACCAAGCAACTTGTGAAATCTTGTGCATGTGAAAGGCAGCCACATTAATCAAAGGAGGAATGCATATGTATTTATGTATTTACAAGCTGTACATGTATTTACAAACATGAGGGCAAAAAGCAATATACATTTTTATTTTCAAAATGTGCAGGAACAATATGCTTAGATCCACAGCCAGATAGCTGTGCTGTTAAATGTTTCCCACTTTGAATTGCCCAGCAAAGAATGCTGAAGAACAGATGTGGTTAAGAATAATGGATCATGTATTAAAGAGAAAGCAAGAAAACAGGACAAGCTGAACATTGTGGTTAGCAATTTCAGTAACATGAAAGTTTGGCCTTTTCTAAAACAACCACATATAAGAAGGAAGCAAGAAGCTCTGGAATAGTAAATACTGATCAAGGAAGAGGAACAGAAAACAACAAAAGTATCAAATCCATTCAATTCCTTATAGACATCCAAAATTCTAGAATAGAGACTGCTACTAAAATTGATCAAGACTGATGAACAGAAATTTTCCTCTATACACAAATTCAGCTCTCCCTTCCCAAATAGGAGAGCTAGTCATGGGTATCTCCAGTAGGAAATTCCTTTATCCTTCACTCTATAGCTATATAAGGGCTTTGGTCCACATACTTCTCTCTTTCTGATAAGGAAGGATAAGGGTTTCCAAAATCCTGTTTCCAAGTAGAAATGACAAAGGCCACCACCCAAGATGGAAGACGATGTCCTGAAAGGCAACAGACTGGAACTGCTGTTCCAAACCACAGCCCCTAGATCAGACACTGGGCTGCTTTTTTCTCCTCCTTTTTAATATTTAAACTTGTTTTTTTCCTGAAAAGACAGAGAAAATCCTAGCAGCCTAAACAACCCTAATTCCTTTTCATGTGTTATCTTCCCTGACATACATGTGAAATGTATACAACTTGCTTATAATTCAGGCCTTTCTCCCATGCAACAGCTCCTTTTTCTTGACAGTGATGAGAATGATCTATAAAGAGATTACTACAAAAACTTAAAGCTATACAGTAAGTTTCAGAATTGTTGGGAGATATTTAGGCACTTCTTGAGGAGCAGGAGAACTGAACAAGGGAAAGAAGAGAGCAGAGTAAGGACAGCAAGTGATCCAAGATCAGTCTGACCTCAAACTAATGGTCTTAGACCAAAGCACTGGGTATATTAAAAGAAATATTTCATTACGAAAAACTCCTTAAAAAACTCACTATTAGCTAAGGAAAAGAGTATTTTTAAAATATCAGGCAAACATCTTAGTTGATACTGTCAGCAAAACAGCGGGGATAAAGCAGATACACATTCTTGAGTTTTACATCCTACCACAGTAAGGAGCTCACACAGAATTAAAGACACACAGACTCAGAGAAGGAGTTCGTGTCTTGTAAGTGGAGGCAGAGAACCAAAAGCACTGCAGAAGGTGAGCTCCAGGAACATGAGCTGCTAAAGAGAAGCACACTTCATTCTTCCACAGATTTGTGATACTATTGTGCTTTCTATGATTTACTACAGTGGGAATATTCAATTACTAAGTTCTGAAAGAGCTGTGCTCTGTGCTACTACTGAGGTCCTGGAGGAAGGAAGGGGACACAAAGGTGCACAATGCTGATGTTTCCTTACCGCAGAGCAACGCAGAGAAGGCTGCGGTGACAGGCCCCGAGCTGATGAATTCACCCAGAGCAGCTGTGATCTCTCTCCCCTTTCCAGACAGGCCAGCCACATTCAGGACAGGCGATGCCTGAGCCGACAGTCCCATCTGATACAGCTGGCTCCTGACCAGCATGGTGGCAATTTCAGACCCAGGCTGTCTGGCATGTGGTTCCCTCTTGGCTTGCAGTGCCATAGGTGGGCACAGGTAGAGCTGGGGTAATCTGACTGCACCACTAGCCCATGGCCTGCCATTATATTCCCACAGGAATGATTCATGTCCAAAGCAAGAGCTACTTACGGTAACTGCTCATTTCCAGGAGATCAACCATGGGCAATGACATCCTGTCTGGATGGGCAAAAAGCCTGTGTGTCCCTGTCTAAAAGTGCATCTAGGAATGGGCCACTTGCAAGCTTTATATAGCATAAACCACCAGGGAAACCCTGCAACTCTGCTTCAAGAATCCCAAAGCAAAGTGGGAAAATGAGTTTAGTGGGAAAACAGCAAATAGAGGGCTACACTCCACAAAGAGATCAAGGCTGCTCTGTGGGTATGCTCAAGCAAGTTATTCTAGCCTAAATCTATTTTTTTTAATAGTTATATTCCTTTGTCTTCTTTCAGCAATCACATCTTGTGTTTCAAATGAGTGCGACCAAAACTACTAGTTACAGTGAAAACAGCTGCTTAAGTGTAACTCCCTCCCAGTTTTCTAGTACTAAATTTATTGTCGGCTATATAAAAACACCCCTGGCATCTCCAAGGTTATGATTTAGGAAAGTGAAATAAAAAAAGAAAAAATAATAAACCCTTACATGTTAGCATACCAATCCAGAATCCTATCTATCTTCTTAATCTGATTTTTGAGATTTTACTAAGTCTAAACTTTCTCTGAGCAATCCTTCCTGTGCCATCTGCTTTATGAACCATATTGACTCGTCTGAGACACAAGTAACCTTAAGACAACTATTTCTGCAGTTACAACCCTGCTTCTTAGACTCACAACTGCTCTTTATATTGCTGTGAACTCTGTTTGGGAACTGTTTCCTTCAGAACTGGTATCATCAGTGCTGTTTGCTATAACCAAACTCCTGAAAAGTGAAAAGCACTGGAGGTTTTTTGTTTGTTTGCTTTTTTGTTTATTTATTTTAAAGCCAGTAATGTTACATAGAAAGAAAAATCCTGAGTGATGGCACACTGAGAGATCTCAAATACCAAAATAAAGAGAGAAAAGTTCTGACACAGATTTGCAGTCAAAGATTACAATCTTAGTGAGATCCCAATCCTGCAATTTGGTTTCTGTGCACACACCCTCTGCCAGGCAGGCTCCCACTGACGTCTGCTGGACAGATGATCTCTTTTGGGAACAGGCTGACACAGGCAGCCGTTACCACTTATCTTTTCCTCTGGGGGTCCCCTATCCATGGACTATGTCAGGATATTACCAAAGAAAGAGATATTTAAATTATCTAGGTTTTTATTAGAGAAAGAAAACTTCCTGCTTATTTAAAAACTGCCATTATTAACTTTATTTAAAATAAAATCCTCCCTTCTGATTGAGCTTACTGGCAACATGCCTGGTTTTGAATCCTGCATGCCAAACGGATAAGCCTTTCTGCCTCTTAACCTTTCGCCTATGTGCGAGGTCACCCCTCAGCTGAACAATAGGATTTTCAGTTATCTAAAGGAAAACATTTTCTTTGAAAAAGGAGTGTACCCAGCCCCTAGCCACAGATGCCAATTTAAGCATTTACGTACCGTCCTGTCTTTCTAATGTACTGCATCAAGAAGGCTCTATTGACAACAAAGCCTCACAATAGTAGCAGAGTAAGTTCATATGATAAAAAAGAAAAGTGTATGTAAAATGCCTCCAGAAAAACACAGGCTCTGATCTTCATTGAGATGGAAGTTTACATGGACCACCTCAAATGGCAATCTAGGCGTGCTTGTAGAAGATCCACAGCAAAGACGACAACATCTTCTGCTCAGAACAGGCTCTGGTCCATATTACAGAAAAACCAGTGGTGCTACACAGCCTTCCCCTCCACCACAGGTCACCAAGGTCTCAACTGGGGTGAGCGCCTGCCACTGGTTTCCAGGGAACCCGACCACGCAGAGGGTGGGATGTGGGAGATCCGCTTCTGCTCATCACCTGGTCAGCAATGCTTGACATTATACCAGGGCTGCTGCAGTCCCTGGCATCATGCAGAAAGATCTGTCCACAGCACTCGTCATAGTAAGGACTGCACAACAGGGCTTGGTCCTCAGGCCCAGACTTCAAGGATTTAGAAAGCAGAGGGGTTCACAGAAGAACCAGAGGACAGGGAAGCAGTCTTGGGACCAGCCATCTGAAGAATCCGACCTCCTCAGTTACTGTGAGAGAAGGCTGGACCACTGGGCATAACAGGGAAAACAAAAGAAAAAAGTCAGCTGGGGACCTTTAGTCCTCCTGACAGAGTGTATGACCCAACAGCTGTACATCGAATTTAAGCAAATTCAGGTGTCACTTAGCAACAAGAGTACAGCTTACTAGATGGCAGACTATGGGAAGATTTGTTTTTTTTTAACAGCTTTACATTTAGTTCTAGGTGTTTAATTAAGGCTTACATTTAATGTTTAATTCTGCAGTTAATAGAATTAATATTTGATTCTAGAACATTTATGAAGCCAGCCCAAATAGCTGTCTGCGGTGCTACCTTTTAGCACAGCAATCTAAATTTGCTAAACACTTCTCTGCTCTAGAGGCCACGGGGAAGACTATCAGCATGGTCCCCTGCACGCTCTGAGCACTTGCAGTGTGATGACTATAATTCACTCTCGCACCTCGCAAGTCAAGAGGGAACTTTTTTCCCCAAGTGCACAACTGACTGCGACTTCTGAGGTTTTATCTTACTCCTCTCCTTTGTTCTTCCTCAAAAACAGCAGAGATCTGATGCAAACTGAGCTGCATGGCCCAGCCTCTCGCATGGCGCAGAGAAGCCCCGCTGTGGTGACCGATCAATGCATGTGGCTCACCTCACCTCGAGAAATGGATCCAGCAGGATCCAGGGTGGTGGAGGTGGCTGCTCTCGGGTGGCACTTGAGGCTTCTTCACCCTTCTCTGCAGCAGTTTGATGCATCTGCATTTCCCATCTAATACTCCTCACCACTGCGAGTGCCTGAGGCACTGTTTGCATCATGGCTGGTTCCTCTAGTGAATTTAATTTCCAGGGGACTGAAATGGTTTACCTTAACTAAAATAATTAGTCTCAATCCTCAATATTCAAATTAAGCACAGTGGTCTGTGATACAAAGGTCAGACAGATGCCCTTTGTGCCTCTTCATGTTTAAAATCTATTAAAGCATTTGGAAACTAAAGCGATAAATACATTTGTTAATCTCAAAATACATTATCTCCTAGTGATAATGCACACAAATGTTAATAAAATGTCACAAAAGGAAATGCAGTGTAAGAACTAGAGCAATTTATACCATCTCCAGTGACAACCAGGCTACTACACAACCATGTACTCAAGGGGGAGGGAGGGGCAGTTAAAGGATAATAAAATAAAGACATTCATCACACAACTGTCCAACATTTAAAAGAGGATTTGCATATCCTGACCTGCTAAAGCCTAGAGCATTACCACCAAAATTAATTTCTTGGAAAAAAAGGTAGGAATTTACTTTAATTAAAAAAGTGAGAGCTATATGCATAATGCCCAGATGAGACTCTGATACCCTATTGTTAAGTGATTAAACAAGCATTTATAATTAACTTGAAACTCACACAGCTATGAAACTCATGAATAGCAATAGTTGCATTACCAGGTCTGCCTTTGATCTCTACAGGAACTGTGCATGACACAAACTAATTTCATTTCCAAACCTTGTCTTTTATACATGGAATGATACAAAGATACTGTCACGGGGCGCAGATGGAAGTCGAGTTTCAAAGCTTTAGCTTGCCACACGCATAATGCATTCTTTACAAGACACGAAAAAGTAATCCCTGCTTAAAACTCTCTTTTTTCCCCTAATAGAGTCCCTTTGAAACTCTGTTTGGAGATCAATATGGAATGAAAAGTTAATGCACCGATATTTTTCAGTTGCTGAGCATTAGAGTTTTCCACTGACTCAAACAGGACCACAGCTATTTTGTAACATCAGCTCTGAGGATAACAACACATCGAGCTCAGCCGCCACACAGCTCACAGGGATTTTAAGCCAACTTTATACCTACTGCATCACCGGCCTAGGTTGGGGGAGGGCAGAAAAGGAAAGCTTGGATTTGCTTAGCCATGGATGGATGTGTCACATTTTCTTGGAACAACTTTTCCCTAACTCTGTTAATAACAGTATGCATCTGATTAAAACAATTTAAAGCAGCTGTATTTTACATTTAAGTGAACCAGCGTATGCACAATGGGGCAAGGAGGAGACAAGCACTTTTTTTTTTTGCTTATTTCCAAGTAGCTTTAATCTTAGGTTTAATCTCTACTTAGGTTCAAAACCCGTTGTGAAAGCAAAGCTGGATGTCACTTTGAAA
>NW_010177546.1:47370-66377 GCF_000695765.1 Mesitornis unicolor
TTTCACTTGAATTGTTTGGTTTTTTTTAAACAAAATACTGTAGCAATTCAAACAAACCCAACTCAAGAGACTCTCTGCATACCCATACCAGTAAGCTGACTTCCACTTTCATCCAAGTACTCCACTGATGTGAGCTAATACAGGTAGAGAGGCAAATTCTTGCATTAAAATTTTATCTAGGCACTTGCACACTCTCTTTTTTCAAATACCTAAATAGTCAATTTATATTCACTTCATTCCTTGAAGAGGTTATTCCCGGCTGGCAGAGAGGAAAATTAAGCATGGGTGAAGCTGCACACGGCCGCAGCCCCATTCCTCCAACTCAGCCGGCCCCAGCAGAGAGCTCTGCTGGGTGATGAGGGGCTCAGTGCTGCTGCTCAGCTGCCCCAGTGCAAAACCAGGAGCATCCCTTCCCCTCCCACTCTGGCTGTGGACGCCTGCTCATTCTCTTGTGCTGCTCTGCTGCTCCTGGGACCTGTCACAGTGTCTGTTCTGTTTCCTAACCCGGCACAGCACCAGCCTAACAAAGCGAATGGCTTGTTGCCAGCTTATCAGGTTGAACTGCTGAAGCAACATGGCCCCAAGTGCTAAAATCAGCAGAACAGGCAAGTGTGTGGGCAGAGAGGCATGAAGTCTTCTGGCCAAGTGCAACACTGGCAGAGGAGAAGAGAGGAACTGGGACCACCCCTGATTGTTCACAGGCAATTAGGTCAGCTCAGCTGTACCCCCAAACCACAGCCTGAGAGAGTTCCTTAAGTAACTGCACCCCTACAGCCACTTTGGAAGGATGCCTGGCCCTCTTCTTAGACAAGCTTTAGGTCAGCATTTGACATGCACAGTTGTGGTCGACCTTTATTCTACGTTAATCCCAAATAACTGAAGGTTGGCCACTTCCCGACCCTGGTACCTTCACCATTGCATGCCACTCATACCGGCACTGCAGCAGTAAAACCCCCTGGCTCCATAAAGGCAGGATGCTTGTGACAGCACTGGGGAAGGGTTTGACTGGGAGCAGTGAGGACTTTCGCATGGGCACTATGCAGGGTTTGAACACCCCAAAGCCTCTGCAACTGGCAGTTCTGTCTGGGTGGAGGGAGGAGAGTGCTGTTGGCTCCTCCTGACCCTAAAAAGCACTGACACACCATCCTGACACTGTAAAGCAGCCCCAGTTTGACACACGGCCATTTGTCATTACTCTTTGTTTACTCCTTCATCCAATCTCAGTCACGCAGAAAAAGCCTTCTCATCCAAGTCAATTAATCTTTCAATTAATGTTTTTCAGCCAGCCTGCTGTACTGTCTGTATTTCAGCTGTGATGACTGCATATATATGCAGAGCATAACAACTGACTCGGCATCCAAAACTTGCTTCAGTTTAAATGATCCTAACTGCCATGGTGATCTTAATTCTTGGCAGGGGATTAATTTTAGGGTTGTTAAGATTTCAGGAGAAAAAAATTTCTAATCAGACTAAAATTGTTAATTTAAAAAAATGACTTTATATTCCCCTACATTGGAAGCCAATTATGTAAATCAGAAGTCACTGGCTCTTCCACAAATTCACAATCATAATTGGAAAGTACAGTTATAGTTGTTACACTCGCAACATTCATCTTACAGACTCTTTATATAAAAAACACAAAGCAACAACCACCAGGGTTATGATATGCTGCTCATCCAGCTTATATTGCTTTCCATGCCTGGAAAGAGCACTGGAAGAGCACTCCGTATGTCTCCATCGCCTCGCAGCTCTGATTCCCTGTGGTGCTGGTCACAGTCCCATGAGCACCACTGTAGTCAGGAGACAAAGGTTTTCAACCTGGACTTTTGTAGTCCAGGCTTTGGGAACGTGTGAAAGAGACTTGGAGAAGCAGGTTTGTTTAGGTCTGTTTAGGCTGTATACTGCCCGCCTAGGGGGGCCCCCGAAATTATATGTATAAGGCACTTTGCTGAAGAGTTCACAAATCAGAATGCTGAAAACCAACGAACTACAGCAGAAATGGCTGATCAAACAAATCAGTGAATTATCTGTTCTTTTTAGAGATAAATCCCAATGTAAATTGCTGTGACTGGCCAATAAACGATGGAAGAAGGCTGAGAGGAGATGGGCCTAGTGGCTGCCCTGAAGCTCAGGGAATAATGGCGGGTGTGACTGACACAGCTGCTGCAAACAGAAGTGACCTTATCTCAACACAGACAGGACCTAAGGGTGGCCTTTGTTTCAGATGAACAGCTCTATCAGTTGAGAGGATCAACTGACTACACCACAGCTGAGTGGATCAAACCTGAGTTCAGTAAGAGTGGGAATGTCTCCCAGACAAGCACAGGGAAGAGGTGTATATGTGGCTCAGCCCAGCATAGACTATATAAAACCTGAATAAATAACAAAAGACACAAATACATTCAAAGAAAAATGCGCTTGAGCTGGTTTGAACCCATGTATTCCTCCCTGGTGGCTGGCATTGCCCAGCATCATGATGGGAAGCACATTAGAGTCATCAGCAACAGTGATCACACTGGTGGTGTGATTGAACTGTTACTGCCATTGCTGTATTTCCTATTTGCTAAGTGTAAGTTAAATTGTGATTTCAGTATATTTTGTGTCACTCTGCTAAATCAAAAACCCTATGTAACGCTAAGCATCTTGAAATTAAATATTATACCCTCCATGTGTGGCATTCCTAAAGAGAGCAGTCAGAAAGTACTGGACTCTTGACAAATGCTTATATTATTTACTAGTTTGTCCATTTGACAACAGAAAGGGGTTATTGCTTACGCTCTGGCATAAACCCATTTTAGATATTTATAGCTGTAAACATCACTCTGCCTAAGCTCTCTCCCACCGCACAGCATCCCTCAGATTCTTTATTTTACCTCTTCTGTTCCTTATGCTCATGCTGCAAAACACACATCTGTTTAACAGTAACCCTATCACGAAGGGCTGCTGGCATTCTTAGTTTGACAAATTAATCCACTGTCCCATTACCAAGCTGATACCTTGAACTGAAAACATCCCAGCGGCACTCTCTGCTTCCCTGGCAACAGGGATATTTTGTACGCCATTTCACCTATGCATTCAGTGAGCATTTTAAAGTATTACAGGGGTTTAAACAAACAGCCATGTGTTTGGAAAGTGATCTACTGTGTACAAGTATTGTTTAAAGGGGAAGCAGAAGGAAGGAATTTCTAAATAACCGAATCATACAGACGTTAAACTTATATACAGAAGTGCATTAACAGGATGTGCGGGGAATCACATGAAAAAGGACATATACAAGACCAATAATCAACTTCTGAAAGGGCAAAACATTCTCTGTTATGTTGTACCTAAGATGAATACATGGTTAACAGATGAAGGGTTCACCTATCTTATGAATACATGCACACATATATGTATGCTAAATTAAACTGAAAACACAAGCTATAGCTAATCCCACTAAAAATGACAGGATTTGCTGAAAAGTCTCCTTGACATTATTATCAGTCCGTATCACTGCCCTGAAACCCATGCAGATACTTCCTTGAAGTTAAGAAAATACGTATTTCACACAGAGATATAATCTCTAATTTATTTATTTATTTGCAATTAATTCTGTTCTCACACTTACAAAGGAACTTCTAAGAAAAATATTAGTATACAAAAGTTAACCAGTATTTTAAAGGAACTCGCCCAATAAATTTAAAAACTATGCTACCATAGTTAGTCATAAATACAATTACAGCGAGTACTACAGGAGTGGTAACCACGTTGTAAGTATGTAAAATAGAGATACCAGAATCCTCATCTTTTCTTCCAAAATTTAACAGCTTTAGGAAACTTACAAATACCCATTTTTAGTAGTATATATTATTTGATACCCACTTCTCTGAACTACTATACACTTAATTTTAAAGTTCAGATAATTTCAACATGTCCTGGGGATTTGGGAAATTAACATTCTGCAATACAAACCCAAGGTATTCTTCCTGCTTTGCTAAGCATATGTTCTAAATCAAAATTGTTCTTCACTTTTACTTCCCTCTTCACATGAGGCCCTGGGAAACCTAAACACATAACCCAATGTATGTCTGTGTGCATATACACACTCACAACCCAGAGCGAGCAGTTTGACTGCTATTCAACAACTGGTCTAATAATCCAAGTGGCCAGTTGTTCTCTTCAGGACACTACTACTTGAGGGTAGAGTGAAAAGACAGGAGATTGCTATTACTGCTCAAAGCCAACCCAAATTCCTAGGCAGCCTTGTGCCACTATATCAGCACTACAGAGACTTCCAGTCATCAGCTGGCAGAGCACAAAATGCATCGTTTTAAAGAGCTTTCAAAGTAGAGAGCTTAGGAAATCTAGCAGCGCTCATCCAGTAGGAACTGGATTTCTGCTTCAAGGATGCCGACGATCAGCTGAGCTGCCTTAGATGTCTGGAAAGAGAAAAGGGCTTTGGGTCCACTACTCTAGGACAGTATCAGCCAACACAGTGCAGCAAATCAGTGACAGTTCCGATTCTATGTAGTTACAACAAAATTATACAGGCACATTAACATCCTCCACCCACATACATGTGGATGCAGTACAGGGGAGACAAAATAATTAAAAATCAATTTCAAAATGCCTTAAATGGCAATGTGAAACAGCGTACCTGAGACTCAAGTTTCTCCCAGAAATGGCTGAGTTACACTAATGCCAAGATGTTCAATGTGAGCAAGACAGATTTTAACTTTGGCTTTAGACCATTCAATCAGATACTCCCACCTGCGCGAGTAGTTAAAAGGTGGCAAGTAACAATCATTAATAGCTAATGTGAACTAAACACCCTTGAATACATGAACTTTAAGTTCATCTTTCTGGTCATTAAAAGAATATTAAAATCAGACAAATTATTTTGTGGTTGTATTCACACGGATCACAAAATCCCTGGGATCATAAGTAGCATATAATATGCAAGAGAATCACACAGCAAAGTATAGACACTCATTGTGTGTAGATACTAATTGAAAACATGGTGATCCTTATGTTACCTGCAGTACCAAAGCCAAGCAAAATACATTTCATATTCTTTTAAATGGGTAAGCTTATATATAAAACATTGCTGTCTACTTTGGAGGCTGTTTTCGAAATTCATTTTTGTTACTGCTACGTTAAGACTGCAGAGAGGTGGGTGGAATTTCTTAAAATCTCTTTTCAGCTAGGAACCTCAGCAAAAATGTATTTTCTAGAGCCATTCTAGAGCCTAGAGCAGTATTTTCTGCTCCAATTCCCTTGGTAGAAAGGACTTTTAGAAAATTAAATAGGTACCTATGAAGCATAATGGGTGAGATCTCATGATTCACTTCACAGAGATGCAGTGCTAAACGTGCCGTCAACACAATGGTAGGAGCAGATGGCTTTGCGGGCCATAAGCTACTTTTGCACCATGCCTGTACTTTTTGGCAAATCAGAGGGGTTTCCTGGCAAACCTCCCTGGAGACTGCCTGTTACACCAGCCGTAACACAGCCTGGACTCTGCGGCCTTGGCCTTAGTAGTTCTCTCATTTCTGCTGCCCAGGCTACATCAGAGGCCACGGAGACAGGGTCTGCCAGAGGCAGTCGCACCCCGAGCCAGGAAGCCTCTCTGGTGGGCAGAGCAGTGGCAGAGCATCCTCCCCAGACGAGGGTTCTGGCACAGCCTAGGAAGGTGCTCGAGGCTGATGTCTTGTCCAGGACTCCTGGTCTAGAGACCCAACCTTGTGCAGAAGTCTTTAAACAACCTTGGCTTGAAACAACTGCCTCTTTGGCCTGAGAAGCTACTGTTGGATTAACTTGGACAAGATTATGTGTTTAGCACCTCAGCTATGAATTTTCAGAGGTGTTTGTCAGATACCATGCTTCACATTTAAGTACCTTTGCCCTGCTGTCCTCCCTTACTGATATACTTGTATTTAAAAGGAAAAAGAGAAAGCTCTGCTGGATATTAATTAAATCAGACTACTAAAATTAAAAACATGAAATAAAAGCATTTACAATAGAGCAATAAGTCTTGTTCAAACTTAATTCTATAAAAATAGCAGTTATAGCCAGTTATAGCACATATTTTTAAATAGCAGTCATACCACAATTACAAAAAAAAACAGACAAAAATAAACCCCATCGAAACACATATATTTTACTTTTGGCCCTCTCTGCAAGTTTGAGGCAACCTATCCCAAGTTTCACATGAGATTGTAGCAACCTGCAGAGAAAAACAGGTTTCAGAAGTTCAACCTACAAACTGTACAGAATTCAAAATTGCTTTTTAAATTAACACTACTCATTTTTCAACAGCTTAATTGCAACCTTGCTAATTTGCTCCCAAGAAGTTCTCTTGAAAATATGCATTGCTTTTAGACTGCTTACTTCAGTGACAGGAGGCTTGCTGAGCAAGTGTGGCAGCTCAGTTCTGAAGTTACCAAACATTTTTCCCCCATCAGTAAAATTTAGAGCTAAAAGAAGCCCACAAAATCATGTAGGATATTTTGAATATCTGGAATGTGATATGACCATTCAGAGCAGCAGGACGGCCACTTGCTACACGAGTCCTGGAGCTCCTACTTCTGGGGTGAGTAAACACAGGTTCCGCCAGACTCCCAATAAAAGCAGCATCTTCCTCTTATTTAGTGTGGGCAGCCCTAATTACTCTTGCATATCACACTTGCAGCAGTTAACGGATGGGTACTTGACCTACTCCCTTCAAGGAAAGCAGTCACCTACCAGTCTATTTTGGTTTTTTTCACTGCGGTATTTTCCAGGCTCTCTACAAAGCCCTTGAACCTACAGACATCAAGAGGTTCGTGAATAATACCTGAAAAACAGCAAGTGTTAAAAAAGCAAGCCATGAGGTTTACTAATGGTATACTGGATTTTTTTTACTGCTACTGGATCTTTTTATATTTGTAATAGGATCCATAAAAGCAAAAAGGCTGAAAAATATTGCTGAATGATAAAGTCTAGTAAGATGACAGTGGGGCTGCTTCTTGCTTTGGGGTTCTGAAGAAGCAAACACTGACAAACTCTACGGAGCTAGGGCAGCATCGAGTTTTCACATGAGTTAAAGCCTATGAATAAATTTATTCTAACAATTTATTAGCTTGTAGAGGACCTACACAAGGTTTCATAGTCAGTGGGACTTTCAACTATTAGATAAAAAAAGATGAGTGAACGTATCCCTGTGAAGAGAAAGGCCTTTGGGCAGAGTCAGGGTGGGGTGGGGGAACTGAGGAACAGACTTTAACACCACAGACAGAGACAGCTGACACAGCTGGGAGCCTACCCAGTTACCTGTCTGTCAGCTTGGTGAGGATGGGAGGGGACAGGTAGACATGAGAAGAGGTGGACATTCTCCATCCACCGCAACAAGGGAATGAGAATGAGGAGAGATGCTTATGGGAAAGTCATAGGTCTGCAGATGCTGTCCCTCCATCTTGCTGGAGTACTTAAAAAAATATGGGGTTTTCTCCCCAGTTACTGGATGCTCCTTTCTTTATAAATCCTTATCACATTCCAGTAATTCCCATCACCTCTAGATTTGACTGTTGCAATTTGCTCTTACTAGGATCTGCCTTAAAACTGATCCAAGAGTATCAAGAGAAAAGAGACACCAGGAAATAATTCCCTTGGTGCAGTGGTGAGTAGCACATCTATGCTGTGCCACAGGTCCTGCTCGCTGATACACCCATTGCTCCGCTTTCCTTATCTGCCAAGCTCTCCAGGACCAAGGTGTAAGCAGTGGGGCAGCGCACAGCTAAATTCCCCACGGATAGCAAAGAGCAGCTGGGCTTCCCTAGTGTTCTGCCATGGGGGTCGCCATCCCCCTCGTTGGACCTACACCCTTCACTGACATCATCCAAGGTTCACTCCTCTTCCAGAACATCCACCTCAGATACTGCTTTGGGCCAGAGGACCTTGGCCTTCTGACACCCATTTCCCCTTTCTCTTTGGGATCATTTGCTGCATTTTATTTATTACAGCAGCTGGCTGTTCAAGTTTAAGATCATCCTACACATGTGGGGTTTGTACATTCAAAGTATCATCTCCCCCTGCATGTAGGAGTGTTGGGACAAAAAAATAAAAAGATACTGAGTGTTCCAGGCTGCTCCCTTTGATTTTCACAGGACCACGTTACTGCTGTGTCCCAAGGTGCTCCAGCCAAAGGGCTGTACACAGCCGTGCTGCCACCGAGCCAGACTGCAGAACAAGGCAGCTCTGCTCAGCAGCCGGCACACTCTCCTGCAGGGCCACTGGGTCATTTCGGCCTCTTACCTCCCACAGATATTGCCCTCACCCCACCATCTCTGGGCTATCAGCAAGCTGGTGAGGAAATGAGGCAGAGAGGGGAGAAAGAAATAATCCAAGTCTCTGCCTTCCCTCTTTGCAGCAGTCAAGACAGGCTCTAAAAGATACAAACGCTTCTCTACCCACACGCTGTGCTCTGATGCTGCTCAGGGACTGCAGGAATATTACACTCCTCTCTCCCTCCCTCCCTCCCAAGACACAGCGTGACTCATACCAGTACTGACTTCACATCACGCAAGCATCAAACCCAGCAGTGGGGTATGAGGGGCTGGGGGAGGTACCAAACAGCGTGCTCTGAAACCACCCGACTTGCGCGAAAGCACCAACTCCAGTCATCTGCTGTGGGACCCTGGGGAATTTCTTGGCTCTCGGGTCTGTATGCACTGCTTCAGCTGATCCCAGTCCTGTGCTGGAAGGAGACCTAGGAGTATGCCATCCCCCCTGACTCCTGCAACTTGCTTTTCACAATAAAATTTTGTAATAGCTGTAAGCCATCTGGGTCCTGCCCTGGCCAGAACTGCAAGGCACACGATGGATCCCTCTCCCTTCTGAAGCTTTGGCATAGCTTGTGTGACAGCACTCAGCATCTGGGGCACTTGCTGCAGTTTGCAAGATAAAACCAGAGCAAGTTGCAGTGAGAAAGGCATCTAACATGGCTCTTGCAAACACTTAAGTAAACACTGGTGAAGCTGCTACGGGCAGGCATTGCTTCATGGAAAAAAAAAGTCAAATGGAACAGATTTGTCATGTGATTTTTTGGAAGTTAAATGACCACAGATAATTTAAAAAAAGAAAAATAGTTTAATTATGTTCCTCATGGTCAGTAAAAGTTTTGCTAGCTTTTACAGAAAAATTTTTCACTAAAGTTTTATCGAAATGCTCACTGGTGCTGCAAAGGGCAACTGCAGGACTCTCTCACTTCCTGGTTAAGCTTTATCAAGTCTGGAAAATGAAGTTTTCCGAGTAGTCTGTATACACGTCCACAATTCCAGAGGCTGTAGGGATTCACGCTCCTATGTCACCAGCATAACTTTGTGAAAAAGTCAAGCAACATTTAGAGTGTAAGGTTAGGCTCCTATTTTTGAATGCTCTGGCCTGTGTATGTTTAGCAAACTAGTTCTGAATTGTTTAAAGGTTAGTAAACAAAGAAAATAATTAGTTCTTAACACTAATCCAGTTGTACATTGAAGTGCCAGACCATACGGAATATAGAAAGTGTTTACCAGGCAGCTGGTTGGTTCTACATCCTGCTCATGTCCAGCTGCCAGACCACCACAAATGCCCACCCAGGAGAGCAAGCTTTTAAGGTGCAAGCACGTGGCCAACACCACCAAGGTCAACAGCATTAGAAGTGCGAGTGGCATTGCCTATCGTGCCTACATTCTACAGACCCATAGGCATCATTTGCAGTATTTTGCCTTTTGCTATACTGGGATTTCTGAAAGACTCAAGAAGCACCATTAGTGAGGACAGCTTATTAATAAACTGAGGTGTAATTCAAGCATTATACGCTACAATCTGAAGATCTGAAAATCTCTTTTTTTAAATAGAACACAAAAAATTCATAGTTTGCAAAAGAGCTTCAAAAACCACACAAAATAGGGTATTTTAAATTATTCTTACTTCTATCTGGTCTGAAAAGAACTTACATTTATATTTACAATTCACATCTAGTAAAAAAAAAAAAAAGAGTCCTTTCTTTACGGAACTTTATATTTAAAAATAATTAAAATCCCTAAAATATCTGAAACTTTATTCCAAGCATAGAGTAGTATTACACTTTAAGAGTAGTTTCAATGTAGGAAAACCAGATGTGAAGTTTACCAAGTGACCAGGACCCTCCAGGTTCCAGCCTGGGTTCTGCTCTGACTTGAAGACAGGCAGGTTGGAAGGTGACTGGCTTAAGTTTTCTAAGGATAAAAGGATAAACACTCCTAGGGCTTGAGGGCATAGGCCATGAGCAGATAGGGGAGAAGTTTCTCAGTTCTAGACACTTCTCATGCAACAGAACCTTTTTTTTTTCCCCTAGCTTTTTTTTTTTTTTAATAACAGAGAGATTGATACAGGCATGATATTTTGTGAACTGCGTGGTGACCACATGGAAGTATTTCTTCATTGTGCTGAAGGGGAGACCGCCTCCTTGGTGAGCATGTTCACAATGTCTCTTTTATTCAAAGAGAGCTCAAGAGGGCTGGTACCAGGGTGAGTGGGCTGAGGATGACAACCCCTTTGCAAGCACAAGCAGGAATCTGGTGACGCACTAATCTCTGCCTTGGTTTTTCACTGCAGAATTCCTCATGTGCCTGTTTTGGAAGCCAACTCTCACCCTGCTTTGCTGCCACAGCAACACAGGAACCATCATGTGGGAGTGCTGAAAACGGATCTCCTTGCATTACTGAAACCAAGAGATCCAGCAGCAGATGGGGAACCAGGAAGAGCTCTTATACCACCTTGCAGGCTCACCACACTGAAGTCCCAAAGACACAGTTTGAGGCTCTTCTCCTTAGTCAGCCTTAAAACAAACACAAGCACAAACGCCCCCCCACCCCCACCAACATGAAAAGTCTAAGTTGATTTCTACATGGTAGTGTTTTAGACTGGGTTCATTCTGATCAGCATTTATTGTCTGATTCGTGGGCAAAGATGAGTTGCTGACTATGACTTTTTATAATTTAATTGGGCTCAGATATCAAGAGAGTAACAAAGGAGTTATTCCGGGTTTATCATAAACAGAAGCAAACATTTAGTTAAGCAAATCTTCTCAATGAATCAGCCTGCCTCAGCAGCACATGAAGCCCCAGGTTACACTGCTGGACCAGGCAAAAGGAAGCAGCCATCCTTAATCCAAGGCCACACTAGACAAGAAAAATACTTCTGACTTTTCCTCTTTGAGGAGATCACGGATTTCTCAGCAGGGCCTTGGGCTGACTGGAAGACCTACAAACTTACACAGCACATCAACAGAAAACAAATATTGCTATTGGGGTTTGGGCTAGCTTTGCACAGAGATGTTGCTGTCTCTTTTCACTTTACTAAAAAAAAAAAAAAAGACAATGAAATGGTGGAGGGCAGATGATCAGAGAGATCTAATTATGCTCTGCTTTTTTTACCTGTAATAGATTTGCAGCTTTTTGACAAGTCTACAAGGATACAGAGTTTTTAATTTTGCATTATAAACTTTCACCATCAATACCTTGACAGCTGGTGAAACAGATAATAGGTTGCTGAGATTTTGCAATGCAGAAAATTCAGTCTGTGGGTGGTGTTTTAGAAGTAGCAGTTTCCCTTCTGAGAAGGTTACTATGGCATCTGTGATTATAGGGAGGAGAAGACAGCAGTTCGCCACAGCAGGACATGCGCTAACAGCCCACTGCTGCACACCAAGCGCTTTTGTCACGCTCCGTGCCAGAGGCAGAGTAAAACTTGGACACCACAGGAATTCAACCTATTTTATTAGTATACACTCTCACATAGTTTTACAGCTATTAGTGATACTACTACATTGCCTATCTTAAAATTATGTTTTCATGCAGGAGAAGAAAAGAACGTTTAAGATGAGTCATTTAATAAAGAGGAAACAATTAAACTGGAACTTTATAATTTCCTTCAGCCTAGACAAAGTAGAATTGAAACATCTGAAAGTTAGAATGTCACTTAATTTCACTGCCTCTGCAAATTCTCTTAATTAGGAGATTATTTTCCTACAAAGTATTATGGCTTCTATGCATTACACTTTTTATGCATTACATCTTTAATAGAAGTATTGGCACAGATGCATAAAGGAGAGCGAGGACTAACTTCCTTGCAGTTAAATCAAGAAACCAGAGTTTCCATTTCACATGGGCTTTGTTTCAGGGCTAGAACCCTTCATCATATGGTATTAATACAAAGCTAAGAAACCCAACCAGAAAGGCTTAATCATACCACTATTTTAGACAAACTTTAGTTCAGCAGCATTCCCTCTGGTGATCGCTTAACTGCAAGTGGCAAGCAAAAACTTACTGTATCTGACATTTTGAGGACTGGAAGGTTCTCAGTATTGCAGCACAAAACTGGGAATTCAGTACCATATGAACACAAGATATGAAATGTCACACCTCAGGATGGATCCAGCAGTGTGGTGCGGCTGCTTGAATTTCACCATCCATGCACAGCATGTCTGTCCACTGACAAGTGACCTCCACGTGAAATCCCACAGCGACGGAGCCCGAAGCCGAATGCTGTGAAAATCCACCTTTCCTACCATGTCCCAGCAGTTGACACAGTGCCCTCAGCCCGACAATGGTACCACAGTGGTCTTCTGCTACTCTCCAGGCCTACTGAGGTTGTTCCCCACACCTACAGCTCCTCACGGGCCCTGAAGGCTTCATCACTAGAAGAAAGCAACAGGACTGTTTCATGTAGGAATGTTACTCCCTGGCATTTAACTTGCTTTTCAGGTATGTTGTCTTATTCTGATTTCTTTTCTTTGCAGATCAAAAGTGCTGCAATTATCAGATAAAGCTCTAGGAGTGTAAAAATCCTGCACCGGAGACGTAACGAGGTGGGGTTTGTATCATCTGATTGAGGCTGCAAGAAGCATTTAAATCCAGCACTCCGAAGCAAGGTCACCACGTCTCCAGTGACTACGTAAAGAATACAGTATCCTTATTTCAGTCCTTGGATTTGCAGGCAAGTTAAATGCCCACACTAGCTTAAAATTTATACGGAAAAACATTCCATGTACCTACATGAAGATTTATGCAGCAAAATCCCGTGGCAATTGGAAAAAAATAATTTGGAGTCAAACTGTCTCTCCAAGAAGTACTTGGTAAGCAAAGGGGAAAGGGAGACTGATTAACAGAGCAGCGTTCCCTTTAGTTGACTTAAATTCAGCTGTATTCATTTATTTAACAGATGTCAAATCAGCAAACCAGTATTTGCCAGTTTAGAGCAATTTCACAATGCAATCTTTAACCCTCAGTGGTATTATCTCCCTTGGCTTTCTGACCACTACAAGTCACTAAAAATGTGGTTAATCAGTCTGTTATCAATACCAATACCACTATGAGGGTGAAAGCAACACATTAAAACCACATAGCTTTACAAGAAAATCACCTCCGAAATAGGAGAATACACTGAGGCAATGAAATTAAGTGATATTCTAGTTTTCAGATGGCCCAATTCCAGCTTTCCTAGAATCTTCATTAAGTCAATCCACAAACACACTGATAACAAACAAGCCTCCCTAAAAAAACAGGACTTCTGCATTTCATACATTCCCCACTCCTTTCAGTTACATCTAGAGGAGTGTTAAGATATTAGTTGAGATGTCCCGTATCTTGGGACTGTATGGTTTTTGCCTGCTGTCCACTGTGTTTAAAGGAGAAAGCAAAGTGGATGCTGTATGATTTTATATAGCAAGAAACACTCCTCACTCAAATAGTGCTGCAATAAATCATCATATTCCAAACCATCTTGAAAGAGCAATCCTTCCTTTGAGAAAATACAGTGAAAGAGTAGTATGGAAAAGACATAACACTAAAGCAGCCTGGAAACAGGTTTAAAAAGCAATCTCTTTTTCCTCCATGCTTAACAGAGAACATTATTGTCATCAAGCCGCTTTTTAAAATCAATTGGATTGCATTTCTTCTTGATGCACTTCAATTCCTGGTGCCTCCTCAAGAACTTTTCAATAATGACTGCGTTTGCACCTCAACTTCATTTGACATTTGAATTAACATGTGCATTAAATATTAGTTGAAGGTAAAAGTACCTTACTTAACAGTTCCTATATAATGGATATATCCCCATAATTGCAGCCATCCCCTTCTCCCAAACAACATCTAACCACAAGCAGAAGTCAGAGCTGCAACACTGCATTAGTTTACCATACCATCGGAAACAAAGGATAGTGGTGGGCAAGCTTTCAAAAATACAGATTTTTTTACTGTGAGAGTCATCCTGTTTTCAATCTGTTACAGTTAAATGCGCGTGCTCATTAAAAACATGCCTTGCACAAACAGGGCTTAAGGAGCAATGAAATGTTCACTTTCAAGTAAAGTTAATATGGTTGCTCACAAGTCAACATGATACAAGCAAGCAAAAAGTAATACAGTGATGCAAAAGCACCACCACTTACCTGCCAAGAATAACATAATTCAAACCCACATTGCTTAATTGCATTTTTTCAAAATACTGTCTATAATCTTCCACAGTTAGCCAATTTACCTTGGCTTAGATCACTGCCTTGTGTTTTTTTTGTGAGCTTTTTTAGTTTTTTTTAAGGCTGTTAGCTAATTTAAGGATTATGGTAAATGACCAAAACTTCCACAGTTTTGGTAAATATTTAGGGAAAAGTTATTGGTTGCCTTCAATTAGGCCTTCCTGCTGGATGTAAAAAATGCTCACCAACCACATTAGCCCACATTTATAAGCTACACGGTACATGTGACTTCAGACAACCTACTTTTGGAAGGGGAGAGGGGTTAAAAAAAGCTACATTGAGTGAAGAAGAGCAAATTCACATCTTCAGAAAATGTCTTCAATGATCGACACGAATATTTGATTGATGGGATGTTTTTTCCTGGGTATATAACATACAAGAATACAGCAGCTCACAAACCCTTGTCTCTCATTTGCCTTTGTGCGTTAGGTTGGGGAAAGGGACAAAAGGAAAGAATGTGAGTTTCCTTCTCCTTTTGGCATGCACCACTGGAAAACAGCATTGATGCAATTATCACATGGAAGAAAAGCATAGAGGATTTTGAGGTATAATTTGATTGCTTTCCCATTTTTTTAAGCCAGTCACATTTTTCTTCAAGATATTGAAGACAGGTAAGTACAAATCCAAATGGCATTTTAAGCAAGTTAACTTGTAACTGACAGAAGCCCATATTCGGCTGCATCCTAACAAATCCGAGTTCCTTCTGCAATAGAATACAGATGCTATCCAGTCTGGGACTCCACGTCAGGCAATGCACACCACAGAAAGGATGACAGTCAAGGAAATTAACCATTAAGGCAGTTCTTTTTTCTGCAAAAATTCGGTTAGAAAGATCTAGAGGATCTGCAAGTCTGCCCATTCAGCAAAGGTCTTGCTCTGTAACCTTGCCAATGCTATCTGAACAGGGCTATACTGTCCAGAGAGGAGGAGGAAAACTCCATTAAGCATGCCAATATTCATAGGTTCTTTAAGTAGAGACATTTTGCCTTTTAGCAGCCTCATGATCCTGTAAAGTGATTCTCCAACTTTGGAGAACTGTAACGCTATGAAGAGAGCTCTACATCTTGGATTCAGAAATGATGGTTATTACTTTTTCCAACATCTGGCTTGTTACTTCAAAGAGTGTGTGTGTTTGTGTGTGTGTGTGTAGGGGGGGAAAGAAGTAGTGAAACCTGAATGAATACTGATGCATCACAAGCTTAATGAGGTTCCAACTCAGTCTAAAGATCCTTCATATTTTCCAGAAAGAAATATCTATTTCCTTTCTCGTCTTACATTTAACTAGTAGCTATTCTTGTTCTACTTCTTCGCAGTCTTACTTACACATAAAAGCAGGCAAAAGTCAATCTCCTCCTTGGTTTTACTCAAGTTACTGCTTTTTTCAAGTTGATTCTACAAAGAAAGTCTCATTTCTGTACTTTAGGCACATATATATTACCAAGAGACAAGATGAGGCTCAACATCACTCCAATATTACAGCATATCCACCAGAGCTACAAGAGCCAAACAGTTGCAAGGATGGGCAGATGAATGGTCACTACATTTAACTTCAGTAATATTGAACTCACAACCTTTAGTTATCAGACACAGAAAAGTCGGAGAAGTATCTGATGGGCTGCACCCATCATGATGGACTGAGTTACACTGACAAAAATGCACCAATGATCCTCACATGTCTACTCTGTAGATTCCTGTCCCTGTTATGAGTTATGACAGCTGTTTCAGTGACTTTAAACATCAACATTTCCATAATCCACACGTCCTAATCATCTTGCTGGAGAATATGCCTTAAGCAGGTTAGAGCACAGAACACACACATTTGCTGGTATAAGGAGACAGCTTAACTTTTTGAAAAATAGGACTGTATTATCCTCAACAAAACAAACATTTTCCAATTATTCCCTGACAACAACGCAGGGTACAATGTCCTTTAGCTGACAACAAGCACGGCAGAGAATTGACTAATCCATTGATTTCTGTTTGCATGTTTGATAAGGGTTTTAGCCATCCAGATTTAGAGTTATCCAGAGCCAGAGGGTAGGTACAGCCTACCTGATAGATCATGTGACAGAACTCAGTCACTGCTTTGACTAAAACCAAGTATCAAAGCTGGGAAATGATGCTGAACCACTACAATGGGTGGCAGTCTTGGGTTGGGGTGCCTTGGTGCAGTCTGGGTTGGTATTTTATGGTAGCAGCAACTATTACTTTACACATCAGGGATTCCCAAGTGCTGTACGCAGGCTGAACTTGAACGAGTGATCCCATAAATTGTGTTATGTTTTGTTGGCAATTTACTAGTGTGACTACCAAAACAGTTAAACCTATTCACCTGATGAAACCTAGTATTGACACTACCAAAGGCCATACACTCCTTTCCGCTTTTAGACACAGCTTAATCTACACTCAGACTCAAAATACACAATTATGACAAAGTGATTAGCAATATCTCACTGTGATTTGGATTCAGGTAAATCAGACTTTATGACAATAAAAATAATTTTGAAAAATCATTAAAGAATGGAAATAGGATCTGCCACACAAGATCAGGCCACTAACGTATCTAACATATTTGCCTTTGGCATTGGCTCGACACCACAGACTGGCAAGAAAGTGACAAAGTCGGCCTAATTTAAAAATATTTTTTTTTAAATGGTGCTTAACATTCATATGTGAAAGAGCAAAGGACAGGGTAAAGTGTAGTCTTACATAAAATAATGTATTAAATTATGTCGTTTCCCAAGAGTTAATTCACTGTTCAAGGTTATAACTCTGCAAGCAGTCCAAGGAACAATTAAGAACAATGCCAAAGTACTCTTACAGGCACAAGTGAGAGCAAATTTAGAAATACAGCAGATAATGGTATCATGACAGATGGGGCTCCATCTGTCAAACACTTATATTCAATAAAGGAATTTTAAAAGAACTGATGGCAGGAAAAAAAATTCCAGTGGGTGCAAGAAGAGACCTTCTTCAGATGTGGCTCCAGAAGGGATTTACCAGGGTACAGCTGCACCCAGAGTTTTGTAGGGATAAACTCCCTAGGCCTTTGATTCCCTCCACTTCCCCACATATATGGGCTGGTCAGCAGACTCTAGGTAAAAAACTTAACTAAGAAGGGACAAATTTGTTTTTAAACCAGATCAAGTCACTGACCTGGTGTACTGGGGAGTAATGGTGGTGCCAGAACAGTAAAATGTTGGTACAGATGACAGATGAGTGATTGGGGTCAAGAATAGTAGAGCTGTACTCTGATTTTCCACATATGCAGGAATATCAGTATATTAATTTTTCTTACTGAATTTTACACTTTGGGAGTTGAGAAAAGTTGCTCACAAAATACGTTCTTTAAGACGTTTCATGGTTATCAAGAAACTCCCTATGAGGGAGTTATTTGGATAATCAGGAAATAATCTCACATCCAGTTTATTAGGATTAAAATAAAAATAAATTTTTTTCTCAGGTTCAGACTGATCTAGGTTAAAAATCTACCTTTCCTGTAGACAGACACTGGGGCCATGGGACAGCTTTGTATGGTCTGTTGAGGGTCAACTATACAGGAAAAAAATAAATCTACCTGCAGGCAAGCCACAGTGGCCCGCATGTACCACACCGGAGCTGTAAGGAAGACACAAGACAAGGCCACACAGCAGAAAAAGGACTTGTTTCTGGTATCTACTTCTATTGCAATTTCACTTGGGATCAGTTTTCTACTAACAACTAATTCTGTCAAAACAAATGTAGAAACAGAATATTCTTTGGCTAAAAAAGAGTTAAACATTAAACATTATTTAAAATAGCTAAACACTTTTTTGCAGTAAACTTGGACAGACTTAGCTGTGCGGGAAGACTTCATGAAGAATATCCCATAACCCAAAGTATTCTTGCAAAATACCAGAAGTACAATTCCCACCAAGAACCATGCAGAAAAGTTGAGCTAAAATATAATATTATTAAATTTTAAATGTGGATGTGAAATAAAGGCAAAAAGGCACGCAGAGCGGACTGAATTTCCTAGGACAAAGTGCAGCATTTCAGAGGGAAAGACTGATGCTAGCTATTTTGAGATCATGGTTTTCCATAGACAAAAACCAAAGACTTCTGTTGCTCTCCTGTGAAACTCAGCAATACAAGGTGTCGTGGTTTAGGCCCTGTGCATAACCGAGCACCACAATGCCCCAAAAAGGGCTAGTCAAAATAAGGACTGGGAGGGCTTCTCACCACTTAAACAGGTCACAGGCAGAAGACAGACTCATCACAAGGAATAAAACCAAAGCAATTTTAATTTGTTACCAACACCAGAGTAGAACAATGGGAGATACAACCAGATCTTAAAGTCAAAACACCTTCCCCCCACCCCTCCCTTCTTCCCGGGCTTAGCTTTTGTTCCCAGTTCCTTCACCTTCCCCCTCCCCCTTTGTCTTGAGGCACAGGGGGATGGGAGTGGGGGTTTGCAGTCGGTTTTCACACCATGTGCTTCTCAGGAGCAAGAAGACAC
>NW_010177547.1:0-251 GCF_000695765.1 Mesitornis unicolor
TGTCCCCCGCGGCCTGCGGGCCTGCCCCAGGCTCTCCAGCCCCGCTGGGTCCCGGGGGCTTCCGCGGCCACTATGGGCAGAGTTCACCCCGTGTGCCCAAGCCCGCCCGGGTGTAGTAGGCGCGGGGCTCAGGGTCTGGCAAGCCCAGCCCAGCATAGCATCCCTGCTCTGGATCCGGAGACAGGGCACTGTCGGGCAAGGGACACTCGCAGTGGTCATGTCTGAGGTGGGACAGGCTCGGGGCTCGCCCC
>NW_010177547.1:282-25495 GCF_000695765.1 Mesitornis unicolor
GACAGGGCGCAGTGCTGCCCCACGTCCCTGGGCTGCTGCACTTGTACAGCATGGGCAGGTGGGTAAAGGACATATTTATATTACGTGGAAAAAGAGAAATCTGCTGTAAACAAGACTGTTCCTCGCCCGGATGACACTATTTTTTATGAGCTTTGTATGGAGAACGTGGTCCCTCCCAGAGAAAAGACCTATTTATATTTCTGTGATGGAAGAAGGCAGGGGTCCAGATGAATAAATTACATCTGGCTGGTCTAGTTTGGGGTTAGGACAGCAAGAGAAGCACTCAAGGGCGAAAGAGACCTCAGAAGGCTGCGAAGTGGTGTGAAACAGCACAGCATTGACTTCACGGTCCTGGGAAGCAGGACAGTCTCTGAAGAAAAGGGCTCAGAACATTCAAAGCTGGGCCTCCTCAAGGGACTGAAAATGTACCTGTGCAGACAGTGCTGGTCTGACTGCAAGCGGATAAGAGAACTAAAAGGTTTTTTATTTTTCTGGTTTATAAAGTGAGCAAATCAAAACCAATATGGAGGACAAGGCCAGCACCTCCCTCTGTCTGGTCTCCAGCTGGAGCCTTCTCAGCAACATGGGAGTCCACAGGGGTGGGCAGGAGAGGAAGATTGTGTCTAAGTCTGAAGCCTTGCCTTAAGTAAAACTCCAGGACTAGAAAGAGGAAAAATTGAATTTGATAGTTTGCCTTCCAAAAAGTACATTCTGACTTTCCCTGTTGTTCTCTATTTTCAAAAGCTGTTTAAATAAAAATGATTTACAAACCTGGAAGTGGTTTGTTGCTATTGACCCAGGCAAAAACATAACAAATCTGCTAAACCTGGGTTTACAATATCTTAGCAGAAGAGGGAGATTAGGACAGAGGCTCAGACAGAGGTTGGTTTCTTCATGTCCTAAACTTTGAATTCCCCACTCCCAGTCTTTCCTTATAATTACCTCCCAGAACTATTGCTCTTTCCTAATGACTGCCATTCCAACCTCCTAAATCATGCACAGGTTTAGACTCATACCTCCATCCTCCCTCCACAAGTGATCCCCAATACAGGATGAACCAGTATGTCACAACAAGGTGGCTACGGGTTATTACCTGATTCTTCAGCCACGGACACTGGGTTTGTGGGCAAGGAACAACTGAGGAAAGCAATTTCACTACTGCAAAGAACGAGTCCCTAAAGTTAACCATAAGCTGATATTATCATAAGTGTTAAAAACAGTTCTTTATATACAAAAACTCTGAGCTTCAGTTCAGGTAGCTAATTTTCTGAAACTGTTGAGTTCTTTTACTGTGTTAAAAGAGCAGAAGTCATGGAAAAAACCTTTGCTGTGGAAAGGGAGGTATGGAAGAGAGACAGGAGTTTTCCTGTCGGTAACTGGATGCAGGAATGATGCATCACCAGTTTGTGAAGAAGCCCCCTTTCTGTGTATTCCTAATTTAAGTGAATTTTGTCTTTTCAGAGCCTAGCTGTAACACGAACTGAAGTACCTTATAATGTTTTATTTAAAAAGTGAAGATATATCATTTATATTGTGTGGAAATAGCTGTGTGTAAAAAAAACCCCAATCCATTGAAAATGGATTCAGGTACTTGTGTTGAAGAGGGAATACATTTTAAGTATATGTATATAATAATCTCAAATGCATTTCTGAAATTACAAGTAAAGAGTAGGTGTTTTATACCATCAGCCAGTGATTGTAGCACTGCGATTTGATTGTTTCTAGACAGGAAATAGAAATCTTATTAATTGCCAAGTCTAAGGTAAAGTCCAGATCTCAACATAAGCTACCATTTTATCCCAACTACATGAAAGAAACTTATGACAAATATTTCTGGCCCATTGCCACTCCCTGCTGAAACTTTCTACTGTTCACCTTTCTCCAGTACCAGACGTAAAAGCTCTGTCCTTTGAGGAAAAGGATGATCACCTTTTGTATAACCAGCTGGCCGTATCGTTGCTGCTGGCATTTCACCCAGCCTCTACTCCAGCACTGATATCCAATCACTTATTTCTCCAGCTGTTCCATAAATGCCTTCTATTTTCTTAATATATCTGTTTCTGCACTGCACGCTCCATCCTCGACAGCCACATCCCCCTGCCAGTGATTCCTGTCTCCTGTAGTTCTGATGGCAAGTTCCTTCTGCAGAAAGTTGGGCAAATCCCTGGCAAGGGTTACTGGTAATAAAAAAATAGTAAAAAAAATAGGTCACGAGCACAAACATGATGAATACAGTCTGTGTATCCATTCCTATCGCTTTCGTTCTCGTTCTTCCTTTTCCACTCCTTCCTTTCATTTCCTACACGCACTTACTGAATCTTGTCTAAATTTAGGCCTGACAGCTAATCCAGTCCCTGCTGACCCTTGTGCCCACACACAGCACTGGGGAATCTGGTGAAGCTGTACCTGAGTGGAGGATTTCATCGCCCAGGTTGCAGCCGTGGATGAGCAGGCCAAGGAGATCCCTTCCTGCGGCTCTTGGGTCAGTCAGGCTGCAGCTTCCCGGCATTCCCTCCGCATTAGTCATCGTAGGGAGGAGAGGTGAAGTTAAAGAGGGCTATCATCCTTAAAATGCCATTGAAGAAATTAGCTTGTTCTGTGAGGCTGACCTGCTCCCGAGCCTCCCTGAAATTTAAAAATAAATCTAACTCAGGCTGTTTATTTTTAAAACACATGCCAGTGTTCGTCTGCCTGTGTGAGGGTGAGCCTTGAGGAACCAGAGTGAGCCCCAAGTCTCGCTGCATTTCTGCCCTCCGGGTGAGAGATCCTGCCCGTGGGGAGCCACAGAGCTCACCCTGCCCTGCTGCTGCCCGGCTGCTACCGAAAGCCACTGAGACACCCTCCATCTCCAGCTGGGCCTGATGGCCACCACAGGGAAAACTGCAGAAAACTGAGCTGAAGGAGAGGAGGAGGATGCGTGGTCTGTTCTCTGCCCCATGGCAGAATCAGCCAGGACTCTCTCTGTCAGTCTATTTTATCTGTGCTCCTCAGCTGCTTCAGGAAATCTTGCTTCCCGCTTGGCTCCATTTGCGGCCCTGCCTTCAGCTTCAGAGATGTCTTCTCCTGTCCAGTCTCTACGCTTACTTCCAGCACCACCTATGGTGCTCCATAATGCGTGCAGGTGGCCAAGTCTATAATTAAGGAAATTTATAGCTGTGTAATGACAGAAGGGCAATTACACCAGCACACACCCTTAATATAGATGCACTAAACCAGCAAAACTGGGGTTGCCACTTGTGCAGCTACTCTACTAAGTTACTGGATGAATAGACATTAATGCCTCTGTGCCAGCACCGTGCTTCTTTGAGACATTGAGTCTGCACTCATGGGACCATACCAGAGTTACACCACCCTGTACCAGGCTGCCTTCCCTGCTCAGGCAGCCTCTTGTGATCTCACACAGTTTTGCTGCTTCATCCAATATCCATGATCAGAGATGCTTGGTACTACAATGATAAGAGGGAGTTAAAATATTCTCAATGTTGCCAGAAGCTCCCCATTCCTTTATTCATGGTCCTTCTGATGTTTGGGCACATTGCTAGTGGTGGATCCCAGGAGACCTTATTTAGGGAACCAAATAATCAAATCCAATGTCCCAGATGCTCTAGATTAATACAGTTGCAATTCAGAGACCTTGCAGTTGAACCAGGCAATGAGCAGCTCTTGTGAACACCTTTGAGCTGAGTGTGGGGACGAAAATAACCACGAGCCTCCTGCAGCACATGAGGGAGGAAGGCAACAGGCAAAAGACAGAAAATGTTGTTAAAGGCACAATATTAGATGGAAAAACTGGATTTGCTTGGCTGCAATGTATGTATTTAACCGTAAAAACTTGTTGCACAAGTAGGGCGATGGATGGTTTCCCGTCCTATAAGTGTATTTTCCACATTTTCTAGCCCTCAACATCCTGCAACAACCCTGGGCTTTCATGGCTTTTCTTTCCACAAAGTGACAAATAGCTCCAAATAACCCCAGTCTTTCTCTGGGCAGGGACTGGGTGCAATGACCTCTGGAAGTCCCTCCCAACTGAAATCATTCTGTGGTTCTTCAATTAGCTGGCAGTTTCCACAAAATTTGCAGGTGTTTATTAGTTCAGTCTTCAGACAGGCAAGCAGTGCAATAACCTAAGCTCCATTTCCTCTGAAAATTAGAGTAAAATACGTAATTACAAAATTTTCAGGAATGTTTTCAATTCAGAGATCTTTGGTTTGATGATTTTTCTTTAATGATCTTTTAAGGAGAGATATAAATCATTATTCCTTAATAACAGAAGGTGGTAAATCCATTACATCTGAATGCATCCCATAGTTCAACTCTTTACATGATTTAAATTATATTTTTGAGCAGTTTCCAAAGCCACATCTTTCGTACAACTTTCACAGAGTCAAGACATTTAATTTCTTAGCTGTTAAGTTTAATTTTTGCAATTAAAACAATTAAAAGTTTGATTTGCTAGAAGTTGTGTGTTTACATCTAAGGTATTAGGCGATGACCCACTCTCTGTTTCCCATCTTTGAAAAGTCCAATGATTCCTTTTTTGTTGTCAAATTTTGTTGCACACAGTAAACTATGAAGTCAAGTGTTACAGTGATATACATCCAAGGTAAAAAAGGAATGGAAGGTACTTCACTGGTCCATCTTCTTCTGTACAACTGTCATTCATCAACTAAGGCTAGCTGTAAAAGTGGCATCTTACTCTGACTAGAAGGCAGAAGGTGAAGCTGAGAAGTATCTATGCAATCAGGTGTACTTGCAACAGCCCTTTTTAAAATTAATGTATAGTTAGTATAAGAGAGGGATGGCCAGTAAGAAAGCTGATGCCTCATGTGCTGCATGTGTTGTTCTGCCGAAGCACTTCGACCTGCAGAGGTTCTCAGAATGCTTCTAATGTGGAGTTTGCATAATCTACACATCTCCTCCTCCGTCAGGGAGGCAAAGTGTTTAAAGTCACCACATTTACGAACAGGCAGCAGGAGATGAAGTGCCTTGTCGTGCACCACAGGTCGCACAGCAGCTAACTTGCTCTGAGCTGTGCATGTGCCAAAGCAAAAGTGAGTTATGTCGTCTTTTTTAGAAAAACTAATGGTTTGTATGCTCTGGCCGTCCCTGTATCACACATCCAAGGAAAGGTGGCACAGAGCAATCAGATGAAATTTAGGTGGATTCTTCTGATGTGGCATAGCAGTTGATCACCCTGCTGCAGTTTTCCTATCTGAGTATAGGAAAATTTGGTATGTGTCCAATTGTCTGTTCAACTGTGGAGGTTACCAAAGGATTTCTGTGCCCTTTGCCCAGAGAGCTCTTGAAGACAACAAGAACAGGAACTTTCTGGTTAAGGTCCCGGGTTGAGACTTAAAAGACAGTTCCTCCACAAAGCTCCTGTGTGACACCTCCTCTGCAAAGCACCAGATGGCTGATCCAGAGGGCCACAACACACAACTTGGACCTCGCTAACTAGAGGAGTTAATTATATATCCACAAATGTAGTTCTCTGCATGTCTGTTCATGGGACAGGGTCACAGAGATGTGACAGGGCACTGTCTCTGCTGAACAGAGTATTGCTTGATGTTGACTGGGCCTGCCAGGTGTTAGTGCTGCTGAACAAACATAACCTGTTACATTTGAGTGAAAATAAACATAGAACATAACACAAAAAATCAGAGTACTTTAAAACTTGAACTGTTTCTCCTTCCTGAGGCCACCTCCCCTAGTCTGGCTTCATATCAAATCCCAAACTGGATACGGAGTTTAGCTTTTGCGTGCCGTGAAGTTTGATGGCAACCCAGGCATCAGCCTGAGACCCACAGTGCCATCTGTCACACTGCAGTTCCCTGGTCTCTTTACCTTCTTCCTCAGAAGAAAAACTCACCTCCACAAATCCCTCCCTTCTTTCAAAAGTCCACATTAATGTTTACCTTCTCTCTGCCATGGATTCTTCTTCACCTTGGTCTACACTTTATCCTGACAGCTTGACAAACTATGAGAACAGGGCAGGGGCAGCATAAACATAGGTGATGCTATGGCTACATCAAATCTTTATCATATTAGAATAATTTGTTGTATATTAAGGGGTAGATTTGATTTCTTTTCAGTGTGTTATTTACAATCTGGCAGAGCTCATTACAAACGTAGGAACTGATCCTGCAATTTGATCAGCCCAGGTAAACCCAATGAAGTCAATGTGGCCTGCACAGATGGATCAGATTCCAGTACTGGAGATTATTCTTGTAAACTGTTTAACAAGCAAACCTCACAAAATCTTTAGTCACAAAATGAGTAAATAAAGCGTGGCATCTGAGACTTGCAGTTGTCATTTTTTACTTCAGATGAATGTTACAGCATTGGGTGATTTAATGCATTTGTTTTAAGTGGCAGAGAAAAGATCCTAGAGAGGGAATGAATGAAAATAAGTGAAATTAATACTATCACTTTCAAATGAGAGCCCTGATCCTGCAGGCAGCTCTGCGCAGGCAGACCCAAGAACCAATTCAGTGTCCTTCAGTGTCTTGAGTTTTGATTTCAGGTCAGAAATTCCCAGTAAAATTGACAAAAGTCTTCCCCCCACCACTTCTTTTGTGGGCATGTGTATGAACAGGATATCAGAATTATGAAGTTTTGTGGTTCCTACAAGAAACTGCCGATGTGAAAGCCCTTAGGCTTTTGATGAAGACGTGACTGCTGAATTTTTCCCAGAGTAAGTTGTCTCCTAAGTATTATTGGGAGTTTGAGTTCAGTAGGAGGAAGAGGTTTGATTAGAAATCCCTGTCCTCTCATTGTTCAGATGTCAGCCCTATTGTCATTGTCACCCTCCTGGTTTTCCTATGCTGTCTGCCAGCTAGCAAAGCTGGAGAGGTCAAAGAGCAAGCAAGCAAAAAACCTAGGACAGAAGAATAAAAAAGCTATCTTCAGCCTTTCTTCATAAAAAACCCCATGAGAAACAAATGAGATGCTTTTTTTCCCCCTCCTCTTTAAGATAATTTTCAGAGGTGTATGTGAACAGAAGAGTGATTGCTACAGACATTTGAGCAAGCACTGAGAATTAATTGCTAGAAAACTGCTCTTGTATGTGGGGTCTGAGGAGAGGAGTTCCTCTCCAGGCAATGCCAGGACTGTGCAGGATAGTGTGAGAGGAGGAAGATCCCCATTGGAGTGACAGAAAAAGCAGGGCTGGGAGGGTAGAGATAAACATCTGGAAGGCTCCCTGGGGCAACTGCATTAGACGACTTTAAAACAGAGAGGATGAATTTAACTGAGATCCTGAAATGGAACTGAAACTGGTGGAGTTGTCTGCAGGTGGAATCACGTAATTGCACTTCTTCCTGTTATCAGCGATTACATTTGGAGGGGTTTAGGAAACTGGACTTTTAAAAAATGTGGGAGAACTGACGGTACAGTGTGGAAGGCAAGATGAGAGCATGAATTAATACTTCCACAGCAGTGAAGTCAAAGCCAAATGTGGCATCTGACTACCTTTATTTGTTCTCAATATTTAGCAATCAATATTAATTATTTTTCATACAAGCTGGTTTTTTATTTGAATGTGTAACTTACTTAAACGTTCAGCGGGTGCTAACAGCACAGCTTAAGGCAGGCTGCCATTATTTCAGCACACCTTGCTCTCTAGGCAAGCCCTCCTCTGTCCACTGTAGTGGAAGTGAAGTGGCCTTTCACTTGGGGTACATTTTGGCTGAGATTGTTTTTAGCAAGAATAAACCATTTAATTATTTTGAGAAAATTTTGGGGAAAAAGATCTTTTGGGCAGTTTTAGGTATATTGCATTTGAAAGACTTCTGATGGATGGTGTGGTAGGTAGGTGTAGTAGTAGGGCCTGGGGAGGAGAGTTACTAGCTTAATTTTTCAGATATGCTATGCTTGGAAAGCCCTTGAATTGATTATTTTTAGAAATAAAAATAATGGTCAGAATTCACTTCTTGGTCTGGGTTCCTTAGGATAAAATAATTTTCAATAACTTTTGGTTTGATCTTTGGTATCTGCAGTTGCTGCTCTAAGCAGAAAGCAGGATTCCTGTGGTCATCATTTACCCTTTTCACCAAGCATGTGTATATGCGTATTTAATATCCCCCATCATTTCTTTCCAACTGTTCCTGGCAAAGGTAGTCCTTGCAGCATCATCACTGCTTTGCCAATGTTGAAGGCTGTTGCCTGAAATAATATGATGCATGTAGGGCCCTGCTTTGACACTTGATTTCCCTGGCTTCTTTGCAGGCTGCTTCAGTGTTTTGGCAGGCTGCTGTTGTTGGTACTCGTTATACTTCTTGCCTTAGTGCTCAAGGTACCTTGATACTTTGAAGATGTTTTCCTTTAATAGCTTAACATGTAGTATCTTCTACAAAAGTGTTAATTTGGTGCTTCTACAAGCTCCATAGGATGTCTTTTTCATATTTCCATAGGCCCCATAGACTAACACCATCAAACTGGAGGATTCTGCCAAGAGTTAGCTCTTGGGCTCACCTGAATGCTTCCGCCATAGCAGGGGAGAGGGATTCTACTTTATTATTAGGATTTCATACTTCCATGTAGCTTCAAGGAAATCAGTCCCAAAAGTCCTTCATAGCCAATGCTGAAGGACCATCTTTCAACACAGCCCATGCCTCAAGAGGTTGGAATATTTAAAGCTTTTGTCATGAGCTTTCTAACAAATCTTTTACCTCTGGCCTCAGATCAGAACAAGCAGATTTTGAGTGTTGTTAAGCTGAGTTTCAAATCTAGGGAGACCTACAGCTGCAAGTGAAAAAGGACTGACACTTTCATTTGATGATTCTTTGGCAGTTAAGTCCATCAGAACCCAAAGCTTGAAGCACTGACTTCCCTAATACACCTGGGAAGCAGTGCATCCAAGTAGTTAGGCTCCTTGATGTGAAAATGCCAATGAGTTTTACTTAAACTGAATTACTCCAAGGCAGACTCTTAAGACTTTGTTACGAGCTCATATGACAATGAGCTCATAGAAACCTCCTACAAAAAGCTCTGTTCTCGGGTTATTATGGAGACTGCCATTGCTGACTCCCTTGAAACCACTTATTGTCTGGTTTCCTAAATATTTTCTTGGTGATATCAAGTGAGTTTCACGCATCAGACATTTATCCTCTCTCAGATTTGACATGGTAGAGTGCTGCAGAGATCTCATGTGAGAATCACTGCAAAGAGCCTTGAGCTACTTTGCTATTTTCACCCTGCATTTTATAATGAAGTCCTGCTCTAAATTTTGATAGAAACTAATTGTAAAGTGCTTCTTGAGCAAACTAATTCCCTTGGAAGGTCTATTGAACTTACTGTCTCACTTGGTATCAACACAACAGGCAACCCTGTTGCCAATACCTTGTCTAACAGCTAAGCTACACAGTACATTTTGTTTTTATAACTTATATGGTCTGAAGTTTGAAATTCTGTCAAACTGCATTTGATCTGAACAAAGCAGCCTCCACTATTTGTCTTGGGGATATTTCCATCAAAGCTAGCTGCAAGTTAGCAACGTGGACTTCCTCCGTGCATTTACAAACCCACTGTGATTTAGATTTAGTCTACACCAAGAAATTCTGTTTTAGTCGTCCTGTGCTGTGGAAATTATTTCCAATGTTATACAAATCAAGCTGTTCAACCAAGTAGAAACTTCATCTGTTGCAGGATAACATTACTTAGCTCTGTGGTTTTTTTCTGTAGTCTCGCATGCATCTTTCAGAGTAAGCAATGCTGTGCTGGAGATTGCTCTGAGTTGCCTTACCTTTCGTGTTAAATATGACTTGGTTTCTATATCCATCCCTTTCTCCTACCAATTCCATCCTTACATGGCTTTTCTCATTATTGTAGCTTCTTTTTTGTCACCTCCTGAGCACTCCAGGGGAAGGAATCCAGACAGACCTCTGGCGAGGGCCAGCCACTCACCAGCCACAGTTCACGTCTGTCCTGTTGTTGGAGCTTCTCTGATAAGACACTGAGTTTGTGACTTCTATATTGTTCTGTCAGACTTTCTTCCCACTCCCATCCTCTTTTATTTTTTTTCCTCTCCTTGGCTGATTTATTTCTCTGGTAAAATATTAGCTCCTGCTCAAACTAGGAGCTGCTGATACAGTTACGGAGACCACCAGTTTGTGCCTGCAAATAGTACCAAGCCACCACTGTATGGACCCAAACATCTCAGGGTTATAAAGTCTTGCGTTTATCTCATTCTGAGTAGTCAAGATGTAGGACTGAGGATCTTGATTGAAATGAAGATTTGAATGTTCTCTTCAAATGCAAAGATCTTCAGTCAGTAACTTCCCTTTTTAGGTGGTTGATATTTCACAATCAATACTGTTTGGGGTGTTGCTAGTGTAGTATAAGATCTCTAATGACGTGATTAGGCATTCACAGCATTAAAGTTTAACCAAAACTAGAGAACAAATCAACAACTAGGCAAAACCATGCATACGTTAATGCAGAAATGGATTATTCTATGAAATATTTTGGATTTACACAGGTACAAATTAGAAAGAGCCATTGTTTGTTCTGGGAATTTGAGTAAAGTCAAGAGAGGAGAAAGAATATTTTTCAAAAACTTTGGGCTGAGTATGTGAAAAAAAGTCTTATTAGTGCTACTTACTAAATCGTGGATGTATCTTTCAAGGAAAAAGGTGGAAGCCTGTCCCTTAGGGGGTTTAAATTGTAGGAAGCAATCCTGCATTAGCAGACACTGATGTATTAATTGGGACTTTGTGTACAGAAAAATTACCACAGGAATTATATGAAATAGGCTCATTTCAGTGACACAGAAGAAGATGGTGGAAGGCCAGCTATTAGAGCAGGAAGAGTACAGACCATGTCTTCCCATAGAGCTCTGTCATCTTGCTTTGCATTAGCAGACACAGAGATTCTTTTACAAAAAACACATTCAGTGGCAATTAAAAAACCCTGTAGTTTACTAGATGCTCACATATGGCATTTTTTTCATCAAACAATGACACGAATAAAATCCTTATAGCCCGTACTTGTTGTTAAATGCTTTTACTATGCAAAAGACACTTGAATAGGAATGTTACAGCCAGCAGCCTGGTGTTGTCTCTACTGCTTGGGAGACTTCTGTAATACTTACACTGAAAAAAGCTATTCAGCTATGGCAGAGATCCTGCAGAAGCTGCTCCCAAGAAATAAGAGGCTTCAAATATCAACGGCTTCCCTGTTAGGAAATCTGTATCTTTCCTTGAAGGATTGGATAGCCTTAATGGTTGAATCCGGAAAGCAGAAAAATAGGTTAAGTAAGAAGCACAGAAGGATAAAAGTAACCTGTAGGTAATCCCAGTTTGTCCCAGAGGAATTTTGTAATTGAAAGGCAAAATGCTTCTGCAACATATCTGGAATTCATAATTCACAAATTCAGACTACCTACTCTCACTCCCAAAATAAATTGCTGTAAGGTTTATCACCATCTTAGCACATTGACGATGAGCTGAAAGAAATGCCAGCTAATTCAGGAACAGAGGGAACTGGGCAGCAGGGTAAAGAAAATGAAGGGTTCTGTGATTTGTATCCCACCCTCATAGAAAAGGTTGGCACCAAACTAACTATTCTCTGATTTTTCTTTATGGATTTAAAATCAGTTCCTGAAACTTTGCACTCTTGTACACCAGCCAGGACAATACATCTGTGTAGCTACGCTGTTACTGTCAACAGTGTTAAGAGAGAGAAGGAAAGGCAGGAATCATGGTCACCAAAAATATAAATATAAAATTAAGTTTAAAGGAAGATACTGAAAACTAATAAAGGGAACCAAAAAGATTACTTGAGCATAGCTTCTGAATAGTCTGGTCTTTCAGGGAGAGCGCAGCCTGGAGCAGCTCCCCAGAGAGGAGTACATGTCAGCTCCTTTGCCAACGGCAGTGTGTCCTGTGGGGAGAAATCAGGACAGCAATGGGTGAGCTCAGTCCCCTCAGGGAGCTACAGGGTCGGCCAATAACAAAATTACAAAGATAATATAGTCAGCATGCTTGGCACGGTAAATCGTCAATGGCTGCAAAACCGAACCGTTCCCCGCAGTCAATACATGGCTGTCAGCTCAGCCCGCCAAGGGTTTGGGGCTGTCACGCACCGCAGAGCGTGCGCCCTGGTGGTACCGCATTCCTGGAGAATCACAATAAAGGGGAGAACAATGTGCCATAAACCACAGCAGCGTCAGGTGACTTTCCACATGGCCTTTACAACGGCCATAAACCCGCTGGTGCTGCGCTCAGGAGAAACACAGACGTCTTCACTGCACAGCGAGCCCTGGCCGCTCATATTCTCATTGTGGTTTACATACTCACAAATGATCTGTTCACAGAGAGCTTCATGAGGGCAAGTTGGGCTAGGACTGATGGAGACCCAGCTGCCAGGGGTAGGATTTTGGCGATTTGAGGACACAGGGTCCCCATGCGTGCAGTGCTGAGAAGGGCCGGCTGCCTTCCCCTGCCACTGTGCACGCCCTGCGCGCCTGGAGAAGGGCCACAGGAAGCCTGTTAGCAAAAAGATTGCTGTTTAGCTTATAAAAGCAAAGCTGATCCCCAAGTTAGACACGTGGCATTCCTTGTGATTGCCTGGGACAAGGATCAGGCCTGCCAACCTGATTTTAATGATGTGGAAGTGCCCTCAGTTGGTCCCTGGTGTGTCTATGTTTGGGTCAGGCCGTGCCCTACACATTTTTCATTTTTCATAGAAGAAACAAGGAGATTACCTCCAAAATCCAGAGTGCTCCACGTGTCACTGCATTAGAGTGCTGTACAGGGGAGAAACCCAGCACATCTCCCCAGGTATAAGAGCTGCAAGGAGAGCACAACTGTGCTACCAGACATCGGAGAAAGGGCACGGAGCAACATACAGAAACCAAGTCTTGTAATTTCTGCTCTTCATAGAGCACTGTTTATAAGCAACATTTCTTCCTTTTGTAGAGTCCTTAGCCCCATTTGACTGTATTTTAACAAGATCTTTGTCTGTCTTCCCTTATTTCTCAATGGGTTGCCATGCTGCAAGAGCAAAGGGAGCAGCCTCCTCGTTCCCTTCCCTCCTTCTTCCCTGGGGATCTCTCCCTCCCCAAAATGCAGGCAGATCGAGCTGTCTGGCCTCCAGAGAAGTGGGAAAACAAACAAGTCTCAGTCCCAATTCCACTCTTTGCCTGCTCTTTGGGAGCAGCGTGGCTGAGTGTGCCGGCTGCCCGTGGCTGGGCTGGGCTGTGTGGGGCCAGCGTGCCACCCTGAATTCACGTTGTCGCTGTGCGGGTGTGAAGAGACACATGCTTTCACCCTCTCATTCTGGCCCATGTGAGGGAGGTTAGACTTCTGAAAAACTATCTGCTTTAAATGGAATTTATTTTTGTTTTCCTGTTCTACAGGCTGGAACATAGTGAATTAAACTTCTAGAAAAAAAAGGCTGCAGACTTTTTTTGCAGCTTTCAATGGTTCAGATCAGGCGAGCAATCAAAGGGCAAGGCAGAGGCATGCCTTTTCATTGCCTGCTATAAACAATCAAACGCAGACTTTGCACTGTGGAGAAGGCTGCGGTATAAACGAGCGCGGCTGCTATCATATTACCACCCGGAGGCTGATTTATATAAACTGCCTTCTGAGCTCTGATTAGGCTCAAAAAAACCCTCAAACATGTGCTGTATAGGCAGACCAGATTGCTGGAATAAAATTTTCAATAACATCTCTAATTATTCAGGTGCCTACAAGTGGGAAATTTCTGGTTCAGGAAAGTTGAATGCACTTTCTTAAGTGTTTTAGGAGGAATGTAGTTACGCAAATGGAGACGGGCTGTTTTTTGTCTTTGGAGAGGTTGTATCTCTATTCCATACGTGCTAAATATTCAGGAGCAGTAAATTGCTGGAGGGACAAATAAATGTATTGTAATGTTAAGGTACTGTGCAAGTAGCTGCAGCAAGTCGTCTTAATTTCTACTGTGGAAGGAATACTTACAGCTAGTGAAATCCCAAGATTTTTCAGGAGTACTTTCTGAGGTCATGATCAGGACTACTTTAAATGAACTATAAAAAGACTTTCTATCAAAGTATATGATAAAAAGAGCACTATTTCTTCCACTCAACAATTCAGAAATCACACAAGCCCTTGATTATAGACTTTTCTTCTCCTGTGATATAACCCCCTCCTCCCTCAAAGATTTTTGAGGCAAAGACTCCTGTCTTACTTATGTGAAGAGCCTATCTATGGCTGAGAATATATTAACTCATGCCTTTTCAAATGGCAGTGCAGTGAGGCTGGGGACACAAGAATTACAAATTGTAGCGGAGACTCAGCGGCTCAGAAAACCGCTGCAAGCCATTAGGAAACAGCTGCCCAAAAATAAATGCCGAAAGGTGCAATTTAGCGCTGCAGTTCAAGCCCTGCGTTACTAGAAAAGGAGTACAAATGTGCTAACCTTTGTTCGTCAGAAGTCCCTGCTGTCCTGGATTCCCATGCAATTGAAAGCAGAGTCATTTGCAACAATGGGAGCTTTATTTATCCAGCACAATTGCTGCCAAAGCAGTCCTGGGACTTCCATGAGACTGCTGTGAATCTGTTTGGAGTGGGATGAATCTGGCCGAGCACTGCGAAACTGCTGTCTCACCAGTCTGGGGTCTGCCGGCTGGCTGCACTGACTGGCAAGTTTTGTGCAGGCTTGCTAAGGAAATTCTCAAAGCTTTTAGGAGATGGTGATGGCACTGCCTGCCCTGATAGACCCTCGTGGTTGCTCTCCCCTCTAGAGGTGGTGCAGAGGATGTAACTGCTGCTGCTATGACAGCTGATGGAGATTCGGAGTAGGGACTGCAGTCCGCGCCCAGCCCTGCATCCCACACACACCCACAGCTCCTGCTCTGGTGGTGGGAGTTCCGAGGAATAATGAATAAGGAGATGAGTTGAGTAAAATGGGAATAATTTTGCGATGTCTTCCCGATGGCTCCCTGGACCGCGTTACGGAATTGTCCGTTCTTTTCTTTTTTTCAAGGCAGAAGTAGGTGTATATCCCAGGATTAAGAATTTAAGTCTTTCCTTTGTCAGGGACATTCAGTGCTTTCAGATGTGCTGCATGGTGCCTGTGAGCTGCAGCGGGGCAGAAATTGGTGGCCTTCTGAGTGTCCTACTGAACTGGCAGTAATCTTGTTAGTCTCTCTAATACGACCTACTTCTTCCCAGGACTAAGAGTCATCCTGCTTTCATGGGAGACAATAATGAAACAAAACCTGCTTTCCAGCCTGTAGAACTCCTGGAAGAAGAGTAATTTGCTGACAATTCTGGATTTGATACCAAAGAGGCAGCAGGACTGATAAGTTCCCACCAGAGAGTGGGCTTGGCAGGTTAGAAGCCTTTTCACTGGGCAACAGTATGAAGATCATAGGCCTTAAGGAGCAGGGAGAATTTGGGGGCATCAAATTGATAGCGTACTGAGAAAGCTCACTGATTGCATCCCAGAAGATGGAGCCGTTACAGCAGAAGGACTTAAGCACTCTACGTCCTACAAGAGCTTGGCATGTGAAAATACTCCACTGCCTCACAGCCAGGAGAAGCGCTGGGTCTTTCTTGTAGGGAGAATTTTCAAATCTTCACTGAAATTAAAATACCAGTGAGAATTTAAAGGGAAATAACCTTTCCTGTTTCATGAATGTGCCTTTTTGTTTAGGCAGACTTCCTGGCTCCTCACTGTATCCCTCTCTACTACATCCCTCTCTACTTGGCACTGGTCAGACCACACCTTGAGTGCTGTGTCCAATTTTGAATGCAGACAGATTGGAAGGGGTCCAGAGAAGGGCAATGAGGATGATCAGAGGACTGGAAGACCTGACGTATGAAGAAAGGCTGAGAAAACTGGGCCTGTTCAGCCCTGGGAAGAGAAGGCTTAGGGGACCTTATCACCATATACCAGTACATAAAGGGTGGCACCAAGAAGATGGAGACTCCCTTTCCACAAGGAGTCACATGGAAAAGACGAGGGGTAATGGACACAAGTTGCTTCTGCAGAGATTCCAACTGAACTCCAGAGGAAATTTTTTTACCATGAGATCAATCAGACATTGAACAATCTCCCAGGGAAAGTGGTAAATTCCCCTACATTGGTCAGTTGTAAGAGTCAGGTTGACAGGGTGCTGACTCAGCTCATTTAAACAATACTTTTACCTTGAGAGGTTGGACTGGATGGTCCTTGTGGTCCCTTCCAACCTGGGATTCCGTGATCTATGATTCTACATGGACCCTCCAGACGTGAGGGCTGAATCAAAGCCCAGACTAGGTCGGGTTTGCCTTTGGTGAACAAACTTAAAGAAACAAGGGACAGCAGAACAACATAGAAGATATTCTCTGAGGTGATGCTGACCTTATTTCTTAATGGACTGAAAAGAAATAGGCAAGAAGCAAATATAGGATAAAAGGAAATTATATGTGAACTGCCTGCTGGAACTCTTTACAGAATGAGGTTGAGAAACTTCTTGACCACCATCTTCCAGGCATCTGAGTTCTGCATTTGCGCAAACATAAATGATCCCTCATGGAGCAGCCACTCAATTCTATGGTTTGAATTTAGTTAATTAAAGGATTTTGGGGATGTGTTTCTGAACATATGACCCTTCATGTGAGAGGAACACACTCAGAAACTCTGGTATGCCAGAGCAAATGTGGATGCCAGGTACACACCAGATCTGAGAACCAAAGTCTCAAAAGTGTTGTTCCTTAGGAAAATGGCTTCTATTCTGCTACCAATATCACATTTGTACCTTTTAAAAAAAAAATTGCATATCAAAGTGAGGGGATGTTGGTGAAGGTTTCCCAGCAGGAGTCATTCTAGTCCACTGTTAGTATTGGCTTGCAGGGACCAGGTAATAGCAGCAAGGATGAGCATATTTAGGTCGAGAGAGGTTCTCCTCCCCCTCTACTCTGCCCTGGTGAGACCGCATCTGGAATATTGTGTCCAGTTCTGGGCCCCTCAGTTCAAGAAGTACAGGGAACTGCTGGAGAGAGTCCAGCGTAGGGCTACAAAGATGATGGAGGGAGTGGAGCGTCTCCCTTATGAGGAGTGGCTGAGGGAGCTGGGTCTCTTTAGTTTGCAGAAGAGGAGACTGAGGGGAGACCTCATTCATGTTTATAAATATTTAAAGGGTGAGTGTCACGAGGATGGAGCCAGGCTCTTCTCGGTGACAAACAATGATAGGACAAGGGGTAATGGGCACAAGCTGGAACACAGGAGGTTCCACTGAAATTTGAGAAGAAACTTCTTCTCAGTGAGGGTGACAGAGCACTGGAACAGGCTGCCCAGAGAGGCTGTGGAGTCTCCTTCTCTGGAGACATTCAAAACCCGCCTGGACGCCTTCCTGTGCAACCTCATCTGGGTGTTTCTGCTCCGGCAGGGGGATTGGACTGGATGATCTTTTGAGGTCCCTTCCAATCCCTAATGTTCTGTGATTCTGTGATTCTGTGATTTTGAGGGATTCTCACATCAGATTGTGAAGATTTTACCTTGACTTTGAAGATACAAGCCTATCTTAATGTCTGCTTGCAGTAAGTTTCCCAAGATGAGGTCTCCCACATGGTCTCCATCTCCATCGGAGTGCACTGGACTCCGAGTCACAATTAAGGCAGTGGATATAAAGACAAACTTTGAGATGTGCTGCCCAGCAAAAGGAGCTTGTCAGAGATCCTGAGTCAGAGCCAGGTGTAAAGCCCAGAGTATCACCATGGCTAGCCCTGAACATGCTAAATGGTGCAAACTTCTAAGCAATGCGTGTGGATGTAGCCAAAGTTTCTATGCAACGTTCAGTTGTTATTTCTATCTTGAGCTGTATTGCAGGAAGGACGTTACTACAGCTGGCAAGAACAGCAGTGTGAGGCATGCAGTACGTGCCAGACCACTAAGAGAAGGATTCTCCCTGCCTGAGAGACCCGTGTCATCCTGATACTAAGAGCAATAAAGTCATGGGCCAATGGCTAGCAAAGCCTATAGCTTAATAATGGATGGCAAAGCCTGCAGCTTGACAGCAGCTCAAAAAATATTTGGTAGTTCCCAAAATGATCATTTCCCCCTCTCATCATCATCTTCAGTTTGTTTAATGTCATTTGCTTGTCATTTTGGTGCAAACCTCCATTAGCTCTGGTGTGGTGTCAAACTGTGAGGCTCTTAGAAAACTACTTGCCTCAACTTCTAGATCACAGTGCGTAAGATATCTGCCAGCAAAGGGAACAGCAAAATGTGATGCCCTGCTTTACGAAGAGAATGAAAGGATCTACAGTGGTCGCGTGGAAAGGGAAGGGGCAAAGCTCAGGCGCGGAGGTGGGCTGAAGAGCCGACAGGAGGGCATGGGAGGGCTCCATAGCATGGAGACCAACGTTCATCTCCTCTCCGTTGTTTTAGCCATGTTGCTCTCTAAATGTGCACTGTACTCTCTGCCCCAAAAAGGCTGCAGTGCCCTGTTGCAGGCAGTTACAGCACAGTCATCAAATATTAAGGTGTTGTTTCCCAGTGACATCGTGGATCGGTGTTGGAAGGCTCTCAGTGGAGAAATGGATACTTGGAGTACAGTGGTAGGAAAGATAAGATGTGGCAAACGTGGCACCAGAAACATTGCTGTTAGTACACAGAGGGATAGAAAAACTCTGTTACTGTGAAAATGTGATAAAATAATGTCATTATTGTTGAACAAAGTGTCACAAGGACCTATCTGAAATTTCTCTTCAGTCCTCTCAAATTCAGAAGTATCAGATGAGTAATTTTATTTCTCTGTCACAGATCATTATGAAAGGACAAGGCATGCTCTGCGTCCTCTATTTCTAAGATTGGTATTTATCTCATGATGTTCTGCATGTGAAATTATCCTGTTCTCTGATTGACATTAGACCTCCTCAAATAAAGTTGTCATAATTTCACTGGGTATTATGTCCAGAGAAGGCAGGAATAGGAACAAAAGGTCAATTTGAGGTGCATTGACAGATCTGGATGCTGAGCTGTCAGAGGAGCACTCCAGACAAGAGCAACACACAGGTTCAATGCTGTATTTCAGCTCTTTTGGGTCCGTATGGTGACTAGTATTACGTTGATCCTGTGGAATAGCGTAAAGTATCAGATTAAAATAGTCTTTCAAGTACAATTTGTTACCAATCAAGTTACAAGTGGAGTGAAAGGCTTTAAAGAAACATTGACTCATCAAGTTGAAGCTTTTTGGGTTTTGCCCAGAACTTTTTTTTTTAAAAACCAAACCTGCACCAAGAGTCCTCAGATATGCCCAAATTTAAGAAAGAGTATAACCCAGAGAGTATAACCCAGAGACGCAGACTCCTCTATGGCAGGATTTCTTGTGCAAGTGTGTATCATTCCTGCCCAGCATCCAGACGTGGACCTGGTTCTCCAGTGCCAGCAGTTGTGCTCCCGTCCTTCTCTGAAGAGTGACACTGCACCGCGCCTCAGATGATGCTGTCAGGGACCACGGTGTGAGATAAGGCTGGTGACTCATTCCCTTGGTCTCTTAAAGAAGGGCATGAATATTATGCAGCTTGTCTTCGTTTGAAAATAGAAGAAAATTGAAGAGTTTTTAGCGAATCTGAACGCAGTACATGGCAGAGCCCCAGGCAGACTGCATTACATTCCTGTGAACTGACAGTTTCTCTTTTTTTATGGGAGATATTTTTCATTCTTTTCACCAGGACAGGGGAGAGCCCTCTTCCTGTCCACCTCCCGTTCTGCCTCCCACAAAAATGTTTCACTGGAACTTTTCCAGCAGTACCAAGATCTGACATATAACACATCAGCTATGGCAGTATCAAAACATGAATCAGTCACAGGGCTGGTGAGGTGACACCACTTAAAAACCAGACTGGAGAATTCCTGATGGATTTTTCTGGAGAGCCTCAGCCTCCCAGCCTCTTTTACTGTTTTGCATAAAGCAAAGACTATTTTAGTCTGTGGAACGTATCAACTTGCTTAAAACAATACAAGCAAATGGAAACACAGCCCTGCCTCCTTTTTTTAGTAAGTTTTCAAACCAGCATGGTCTAACCATTCATCCAAGAAAATTCAGAAGAAACTGACACTCATTCCCTTGGCAGCAGGATGAAGAACTGAATTAAATAGGAAAGCCAGCTCTTGACAGCAGAGAAGGTCCTTTCCTAGGCAATATCAGACACACAGATTCACATTCTCAGCTGTTAAAAGGGAGGTTTATACTGCACCAGGAACCATCTCTACCTTTCTCAGGTTGACTCCAATAGGGAAGATGAAAGATGAAAACATTAAGGAGGAACCAAGATACTAAAAAGGTTGATAGCACTGACCTGTGCCCAATTTGGACAAATAAACTCCTGCCATCAAGAGGCTTGGTTCTTTGTAGGTGCCATGTGCCAAGAAAAGGCCACTGGCATCGGCTGTTGGAGTTGCTGGTAGCCGGCAGGCACAGCACACCACTGAGAAACCCAGTGAGCGTAAACCATGGGCCTGTCGTGCTGCCACCACCAACGGCCACATTGTGAGGGTGAGATTGGCCCGGTTATGGTGGGTGAACGTGTCTGAACAGCACGTTTAGTTACCGCTGCCGTTAATGGCAGATGCATAGCTAAACTTCTTGTGCAACATCCAAGTCTCACTTGCAGTCTCCTCTCCAAAAGCTCACTCGTGGATGGCCCGGTGAATGGCAGTCTTCAGGCCAGGGATCCTTATCCTTTTTCACCTCCTAGTGAAGAATTTATTGTTTTCCATCTGGTGAATTAAGGAGTAGTTTGCTATACTCAGATTGCCTCAGGTGGTGTATTTTTCCTATTTATAGTCTTGCAAAGGAGAAATAAATACAGGTAGGTGACACGGAAAAGTGCCCTGAACCTTGAAAGCTTTAGTGATAGCAGTTTTATCATCCCTATTCCAGAAGATGCTTTAATGTTGAAGAAAATGGTAGAATGGAAGTGAAAAGAATTGAAAACATTTGTATCTTTAGGAATGAGCTGTAAACCATGACACCAGGGCAGTTCAATTGTGAAAAAGAAAACACATCCCCATGACTGATTTCAGTTATTCTCCATAGTTAAAAACTGATGATGGTGGGTAAATGTTACCTTTAGCCAGAATAATGCATGCCTCAGCTGCACTACACTGTTTATTTTCCCGTCTGTGTGTGCGTAGTGTGTGCTACATGTAATGAAGGATAATTATGTCAGTACGTAATTAGAGATAAAAAGGCAGCGAGTGAGATGCGAGTGATGAGATCAGCTTGGCAATCCTAAAGAGAGAGATATCTACTTGCCACATGCTTTAAGGCCACGTCTGAGACTACATCTCTCCCTGGACCATTGCATGACCCTGAGGAGAGCGTTTAACTTTCCTTTGTCCCATTTCCCATGTGGTGTAAATTAAAGATGATTGTTCAGATGGACATCACCTCTCTGCAGATGATCTATGAAAAACTCAGGCAGTATTTGAATCATTTAAAGATTCTTTCCAAAACACACTGTAGAAAATTTGCAGAGCAGCTCGAAGGCTGGAAGACTTACAAAAAGAGTTTAAAGGGATTATTTAAGAATTAGCTAAGCATTGATTAATGGACAGTGTACAGAGGCAGCCAGGAGGCATGTCTACTATTTTGATACTGTAAAAGTGCAGAAATATAAGGCACAATAACCAAAATAATACAAAGAAACTATCAAGCGGCCATCCAGCTGCTCCATCAGCCGTCCCAGTGCTTGCTGTTTCCTGCATCAGCCTCCAACATGACGTTTTGGAGATAAACTTCTCAGAAGTGACTGCTCAGCTGAGAGCAGTACAACCTAGGGTGTCAGTATCTGTAGGAAAGGGAGCTCATTTTCCACCTCATGTTCCATCACTTTTAATTCCTTTTTTGAACACATCAGCAATGGATTTGTAGTGACAAGTGTGAACAGGGGGGTCTAACATAGACCATAAGCCATAATCAGGGCTGTGATCAAGAATTAACTGAAAACTTTGACCTTTATCATTTGTCATCATAAAAAAAAAAAAAACAAACAGAAAAACAAACCACCACCACCACAACTCCAAAACCCAAAGAAGTTACAGCTTACTGTTTCTGACTTGGATTTCGCTCTTATTTTAAGAATATGCAGAAAGTTGGGGCTCAAGATGTTTCTCAGGACAGGACTTGAGAGACCTGAGACCTGCTCAGGAAAGGACTCCAGCTCAAAACAGCCACAGCAGCTGCTTCAAGAGCAGGTTTTATCAGTAAGGTGGTCCAGAGCTAATCCATGCAAACCTTGTCCTTCCCCCTCCTTGTGCTGGTCTCAGAGCAGATCCTCTTCTCCTGAGATGCAGAGCCAACATCTCACCTGTTCCATAGCTGAAGGGTGAGGAAGAAGAGGGACAGGGCAATGGTGAAGGCATCACCTATATTCTTGTAGGTCCAGATGTTGACACCATGACTGGGATAAGTCTAAGCTGTAAGTTGTGGTACTGAACACAAGATCTTATTTTAGAAGCACAGTGGAAGAAGTGATTGAGGTGGGGAGAGAGATATGGGAAGGAAAGGGACTTGCAGAAGAGGATAAGGTGGGGGAAGAGGGACTGCAGAAAGAGAGAGAAACCAGGAAGAGTCAGAGCTGGGAGATGCCCTACCTAGGCATCAAGGACAATGGAGACCTGTTCAACCATGCCTAGGAGGTGGCAGGACCTCAGCAGTGAGACCAGAGCATGGCTGGGATGCTCCCTCCATGACTGAAGCAAACGTTGAACATTTCATCTGGACAGCACCTGGAAAATTCATCTGGATCTAAACCCTCCCTTGCTGTTGGAAATGTGCCCCAGCGTGCCAGGTGAGGATCTTCAGTAATTTCTTAGAGCCCCAGATAAGAGACCATTTGGAAGTGCACATGGTCTTGCAGTTTGTGACACTGAGAGGAAGGGACAGAGGGAGAAGTTCACCACACCATGGTGTGAGCAGAACTGAACTGAACTCCAGCTGAACATGGAGAAAGCCAGGGCATTGTTAAAAGCTGTTCCTTCGTGGGACATTCCTTTCTGTTTACTTCTCCGCAACACTTTTAAAGGCCATTTGTAAAATGCTGGAACAAGAATGGGAAATGCCTTGTCTCAGATTTCCTGTTGTCAAAGTGAAAAATAACCAAATATCCTCCCATGTGGGTGCAGGCACAGGCCCAAAATGTACTTTATTATGGCACTGGGGCCTTCGGATGGCTCATACCAGCGTGGGCTGGCACGACACGGTCGGGAGCGCTCCCTCTGCCGATGGGCACCGCATCTGCTCTTCTGGGTCATACTTCATTTTTAATCCAGATAGTCAGAGGGATGGAGAGAGGAAGAGGCAGTGCTGCCTGGGGTTGAAGTCCAAAGAGCATTGTTTTCTTGTTATGAGCATTGCGTTGCCATCACGGGTAATTTTAATCTTACATCTCAATTTGTTGGTTGTTTTCTTTTTAAAGCTGCACAAAGGCACTGAAGCCAGAGAGTCCTTGTTGACAGCCCAGGAGATGTCTGTTGTTCTCCCTTACTGTGTATTTTATCTTATGAGGATTCTAGGTTATTGCTGTGGAAGTGCCAGATATTAAAACCTCATTATACTTCTGTTTGCAAAACAGATCTTAATCATTCGCCATCCTAGACAATTACCCTGGCAGGCAAATTCTGGAAAAATTAACAGCCAAAAAGAATGAAAAAATCTTTTCTTTTGCTTTGTTGAAGCAGCAAAATCTGCATGCAAATTCACTTAGTCAGCCAAACATAGCCCTATTCCCAAGGAGGCACTTTTCCAGTTTTCTAAAGTGAAGCTACTCGTGTCTCCTAAAGCTTGTTCTAACTATAGCTATAGTATGAAGTTAGATGTTTTTCTGCATATACAGCTTTGATATGAAGTATGGAGATGCACTCCATCCTCACCCCAAGTTGCCTTTCCTGCATAAATCACACATGAAGTGAGAAGTGCAGAGCCCTGCTGGCCCTGGATGGTCAGCGCTCAAGATTCAGTGCAAAAATGTCTCAACGTTAAGAATTAACAAGGCAACACTGACGATGTCCGATATCTTCTTGACCAACGGGAAAAAAAACATCTCATGCACTTTGGCTGGAGCTACTTGAGAGATTCTCACTTCCAAAACTGATAGTGTTAACATAGTAGGACTACTGTGGATTTACTGCCAAAAAGTAGCGATGTCTCAGTTTTGTGGGGATCCCATACCTGGTATTTCTGTCCTTGTGTGAGTCTAAATTCCTTGGGGTTTCTGTCTTTGTTCCATCAATTGCAGGTCTCCCAATTGTCAGTTAGGTCTGTGCCTAAAGCAAAATCCCTCTCAAGAGGTTCAGGGAGTATTGCTTTTATGGCAATTATTTGACTAAATGACCAGCATTATTGCAACTCTTACTTGCCTCTAAGAAGATTAATTTATTTTGCTGTTTCCCTCCCTGTAGAGAGTGGTCGCTCCTTGACTCTGGAGCACTGAGCTCCAAAAAGCTGGCATGATATGGTCTGTGTGCTGCTGCTCCCTGCCAGTGCTTGGGCATTGCTTGGTTCCAGTGAGCCCTGGGTGCAACCGGGTCCATACCTCTGTCTGTCTGCTCACAGTCCACTCCCCAGAGACTCAGGCAGAGCTGGCTGTCTCCCCCTGCAGCAACCCCTTTCTGGAGTGTGCAAGGGAGCTCTTCTGCTTTCCCCAAGCTTTCATCCCAGGGGCAAGCTTACGGATGGGTTGCTCGCTTCCCTACAGCCACCCAAGGGAAGGGCACACGCAGCCATGCCGCCCCCAAGCCCCATCCAGGAGGATTCTACAGTAAGTTGGATGCATCCACTGCAGTATCCGAAATACCTGAAAACTAAAAGTACAGAACCATCCGTAGGTCCGTGAGGTATAGCAGGGGCAAGTAAACTACTTGGGGTAGTTTTGGTTGCGTGGCATTTACATACTGCATTTTAAGGCTAATGGTGCGATGACGTGCAGGACAGAGATGTAGTTCTCCGACGTAAGCTGGCTTCTCACCACGCTAACCCAGCAGTTCAGCACGGCGCTGACTTCAGTGAGTTAGGAAATTTATGAGACATCACTACGCTCCTTTGGTGGCTGTAATTTTCTAGAAGTGCCAAAAGATAAATGTACATTGCAAATTGCTTAATTCCGTGTTTCATGTCTCAGCTCTTGGATGTTTATTTACTTCTTTCGAGAAAGTTTTGTATTTGAATGGAGAGCTGAGCGCACGTTTGCGTGTTTCAAGCACAGAGCCAACATCTCTGTGCTTGCTAAAGCCCCTCAGC
>NW_010177547.1:25526-28043 GCF_000695765.1 Mesitornis unicolor
AAAACCGGGCAGAGCAGCCCTGCAAGCCCAAGTTCAGTGGTGCTGGGGCACGGATATTGTCTGTGTTGGTCTGGCCCCTGGGCGCTGCTTAGTGCGGTGATTTAATGATAATCTGCCCTAATGGCCGTGATTCCAAAGCACTCAGTGTTACTGTGCATACCTTTGCAATCTTCTTTCTTCCTTAAATACACATGCTGAGTTTCTCATTTGTTCCCCTGGCCGTCCAGGAAAGCGGCGAGGTGAAGGAGGAGGCTTGGCTGAGTCATCGTAAGGACAAGAAGACAAAACCAGGAGAAGACAAAACCCTTTCCAGTCTCGCCTACTGCCCTGGTCTCCTCGGGGCCTCGGTTTTTGACTCCTTGAAGAGGCCCTACCAGAAGCATTGAGCAGCCTGGGCTGGTGGAGGTGTCCCTGCTCTTGGGAGGGGGTGTGACTGGGGGAGCTTTAAGGTCCCTTCCAACCCAACCCATTCGGTGATTCTGTGATTTGTCTTACATGGATCTGCAAAGCAGCTTTAGCAAGTAAACTAGATGGCTGCTATCTGAATTAAATTGATATTTTCAGAAGAAATGCAAATTCTTAATATGTGACAGGACATAGTAATTTGTTTGAACCTAAAGGCATTAGAAGTCAGTGGGTTAAGTGCAATTGAAATGAGTGTAATTGAAAAAAATTATGTGCAACTGAAAGAGATTCTGTTCCTTCTAAAAGGTAAGAAGAGTGGGGATTTATGTGAAAGATCAGCATTAAGGTCTGTGAAAATTATTCACAGAAAGCATAAGTCATCCACTCGTTATGCCAGGAAGATCTGCTTTAGAAGCCTTTTAATTGGCATTAGTCATTCAGGATCATAGTCTGGTTTTCTTATTTCATTAGAAAGACATAGCTGTAAAGCTGCACAATGGAAAAAAAAATCAAACCTGATTTAAGGACATAAGTTGCTCTACTTGGATTTTGAATGTTATACTACATAGGCAGTGAGGAACTAAGATGCAGAGCCAAGGATTATGCAGCAAGAAAGACAAAACATTGGACAGAAATATTTCTGGTGTGGAAGTGCCCATTGCTGAGACGTTTCATACTTCTTTAGAGCAAAAGGGATGTTGTCTGTTGCCACAAACCAGCCCTGTGCTCACCCTCATTGAGTCTGCTCAGTTTTTTGGGGAGCTGAGCAGCCCGCTACAGCCAACACGCAACATCACTGGTGCAAAGGGATTTTCTGAGATGCTGTGACCATAAGGAAGTGGCTTTCATCAAAATGTTACAATAACTCGGGTATCTTAACCTGCTCTTATTTAATGCTAGGCAGCAGCATTGGGATGTGACGATGGATCATCCCTGCACTCCCCTGTTCCCACACAGTACCTGCATGTGGGACACAGCCACCCTGACACAGTTTGGTCCCCAGTGCCAGTCTGACTGTCTTTTCCTCTTCACTGGGCAGGTCTGGGAGAGGACCCACTCCCCTGTTCCATCTGAATTGCTGAGCGGCCAAACACCAGGCAGAGCCTTTCCTGGCCCTGCGCTCCCCGGATCTCCCCCAGCTGAACCCCTGTCCAAAAGGCTCAAACTCCACACAAGGTTTTTCCAAGGTGAGATCAGTGATGCAGCAAGGGAGACCTCCTCAGAGCTGCTGAATTAATCTTAAATTTGTGAAACCTGCTTTGCTGTTAAACAGAACCAAGCTTTGTAAAGGCCACCTCTGCTCCCGCTTCTGGGGAGAAAGTTTCGTTGCTTTGGCCCTAGGAGATGGTACTGATACAAACATCTAGTGTGGACAATGACAAATACTCCATATCTTAGCACATTCATACTTCAAGAGTCACCAAGAGGGATTTAACCACATCTGAGTGCCCAGCAGAGACCGGGAAGGACGGAAGATTGTGTTTGACCCTTTGCAGTCTTGCCTTAACGAGAACCGCTGACAATTAAAAGAGTCAGCCCGCAAGGAGCCCGGGACCAGCTATTGCATGTGAGTTCCCTTTGCATCGTGAGGTTTCTAGAAAAAAAAAAAAAGTAATTTTACGTAAAATGAGTGACTGCTGCCCATCAGATCAGAAGGCAGCGGGATGCCACACTCTGCCGTCACCCTCAGGAGCAACACGGTCCATCCTTGCAGGAGCTAGAAATGGTGCAGGTTGAGATTTGCAGAGCTAAACCATTAAATAAAAGCTTTAAGTAAGAAAAGGTGGCTTTTTGTGTACCCGGGATGGGGAAGGCAGCCGGGGGATGGGAGGGCACTGCTCCTGAGCCCGGATGGGTGGGTGATGTCTGTTTAACAGTCTGCATTCCTGGGCCCTGACACCTCCCCTTATCTTTCCATCTTAATGGCAGCAACAACCACCCATTTGTACCTGAGGTGGGCTGGCAGGAGAAAGGGCTTTCGGGGAACAGGTTCCTGCAGTGCGCCGATTCTTAATTACTATCGGAGGCATTTCACAAGATTTCGTGTGCTTGGGTTTTTTGTATTTGTTTTTGTTTTAAAATTTATTTTATTTTATTTTATTTTTTATTTTA
>NW_010177548.1:0-238 GCF_000695765.1 Mesitornis unicolor
CGAGCGTGCGTGCGTGTGAGGGAGGGGGAAGAAGGAGAAGGACGAGCGTGTGTGAGAGTGTGAGTGTGTGTGAGGGAGTCCCTGTGAGAGGGAGAATGAGCGGGGGAGAGTGCGTGTGGGGAAGAGCGAAGGAATATGTGTGCGTGAGGGAGTGCCTGTGCGGGAGTGTGCGTGTGTGCGAGGGTTTGAGGGAGGGAGTGTGCGAGTTGCTGTGTGAGGGGAGAGGCTGGGGGGCCCC
>NW_010177548.1:302-19654 GCF_000695765.1 Mesitornis unicolor
AAGGGAGTGCCTCCCCCCGGCGGTGCCGGGCCAGCCCGCTCCGAGCGTGGGTGAGCCCGGGCTGACGGTACGGGCAGCCCTCTGCTCTCCTCCCGTCCCCGCCTGGAGAGGAGAAATAACTACGTCCCTTCTTCGGTGTATGTGTGAGGAAATGCCTTTTCTTTTCTTCTTTTGCATGTGTGTGTGTGTGTGTAAATACCCAGGGATTTTTTCTATCTCTGCAAGTTCATGCATCAGATATCCCAAGAAAATCCCTCCTTTTAATTCTAGAGAGAAGTGAAATATCCGGGAATTGCCTTTTCATCCCTTTACTGCGGACAGGAGGACTGGGTTGAGGGGCGAGGAGGTTAGAGAGAACTCTGTCCTGGGATTTTCCTTCACCGCCTCTGCTTTCCTCACTGAGCAGGGAAATATCCAGGGCAATCGAACCCACTCCTGGAAAGGCTCTGTGGCTCTGGAGACCCAGTCCCTTCCCACTTCGTTAAGAAACTGACTCCCTTACCCTACTGTATCTGTTTTCATGATTCCGTATTACTGTTTGCTAAGTGTAATAGAGCACACTGTTTATGTTGTGTTTTCAGTTTGGGAGTACATACGGATTCTCACCTTTCTAGGAATTTTACAACAAACAGTTATGCACGATACAGCATGTGTGGTTGTACACGTTTGTGTGTGTGTTTATTCAGCAAAGTTGGGTCTGGTTCAGCTTCAGCTGAGTGCACAGAAAGATGACAAAACTAGAAAGACAGGCTGCTGGTTATATTGCTTTTTGTACCTACACCAACTTTATCTTTTATACATCTCTGATACAGACTTAATCGCTTAAGTAACGTGTCTGTACATGGTACATCTGGTTTTGGTAATGGCTATTGACATCTTATTGCTATTATCTGTTTAGTCGTGAAGCACGTTTCTTGTAAAAATGTTTTCACCTTATGTAGTAATTCCTACATCGGAAGTTCAGCCTCTCCCTCCAACGTAAGTAATTATAAGGTATTAGACAGAGACTACCTATAGATGTCTCTGTAAGCTGTACCTAGGTATTCTCCTATGCATGTTCAGTGTTAAATTCCAGTATGTTACATTGCACAACAAATACTGCAGCTTTAGGGAAGGTGTTCTGATACAATGTTGCTGCTCTCCTCTCATTTCTCAAGATTGTAGCAAAAGTTTAACTGCAGTGAAACACTCAACCTTTACCTGATTAATTTTGTCAGTGTTGGTTGTTTCGGTACTTGTTTCTCCATGCTTTAAACTGGCAACATGTATTCAAAAGTCTACAAAATACATCAAATGCTATTCTAACTTTACTCTTTCAAGTTGCTGTTACAGTTGCTGCTATAAGCTGTGTTTTGTTTGACAAATGTGAGTAAAGGAATTTTATTGCATATTGACTAAAATTTCTATTCCCATGTGGTCCAATATATGGAAAAATTTAAAGTCTGTGGAGAACAAAGGCTGAGCCAGAGCTGAGTAGACCTCACACTCCCCCCAGAAGGGTCAAGATTTGCTAAAATTCAGTAAAAATTATACACTGCTGTATATAAGTGGTGGAGATATACAAGGTCCATGGTGTGGTTTTGTCTGGCCTCCTGGGGTTGCCAAGCTGTGGAGAACTTGTCCCAAGTCTTCTGTGTGAATGATACACTCGGACCAGTTACAGACTTGCAGAGGGCTTTACTTGTATAGTGACATGTTTGCAAATCACAAAGAAAGATTGTAGATAGATAGTAGGGTAGATTTAGACTAGATATAAGGAGGAAATTTTTTACGATGAAGGTGGTGAGACACTGGAACAGGTTGCCCGGAGAGGTGTTAGATGCCCCATCCCTGGAAACATTCAAGGTTAGGTTGGACAAGGCTTTAAGCAACCTGATTCAGTTGAAGATGTCCCTGCTCATTGCAGGGGGGCTGGACTATGTGACCTTTAAAGGCCCTTTCCATCCCAAGCCATTCTGTGGTTCTGTGATTGAAGTCAAAATTGCTACTCCTTACAGTGTTTTATGTTAGGACCCTGATGGTTCATTATGACTTTGTTTTCCTGGGATACATCAATAATGTATTACTGCAAGGTTTGATTAAATCAATTTCTTTCCAAGAAAACAAGTAAACAATGAAGTGATTGATACCTACTCACAAAAAATGACTCATGAGTTACCTAGATCAATATGTTGTAAAATTGTTTGCTGTTGAATTATGTTTAGGAACAAGAGGTTGATTTAATGCATACAGCAAATATAGGGGTATTTACATGTTACATTTTCTACAAAATACATTACAAAGATATTGGGCTCTCAAAGTGAAGTGCTAAAATGTATGAAATGATAGAGGTAACATTGCAAGCTTTGCTTTTTCACTTTGTTGTGCACATCCATATGTTACAGTCCAGACTTTAAATGAGGTACTTGTGTGCTGTTTTCCCAAGTGCTTCAAGTTCACTCACTCACTAGAGCTGCTGATTTTATTTTCTTTGTTTGATGTGAGGTTCTGTTCTTAATTTTCTCTACACCTTTCAAACGCAGTGCTAAAATGTATTTTTCTTCTGTGTTTCAGTCATACATAGATAGCTCTTATTAACAACACCTAGTTGCTTCCCAAGCGCAAATGTTTCTATACTTATAACATGCCTATGAAGTTATGTATTTTGACCTCTGCTTTACCCATGCAGAGTGGAGGCATGGAAAGATTATGTACCTTACTCAAAGCTGTGCAGGAAATCTGTGGGAGAGGCAGTTACAGTACCAACAACGTCTCCGTAGTAGTTCTGTTTCATAGTCATAAAGTCATCTTCCCTCTGTGGCTACACTTTTGCTTCATTCACTCTCTATTACTATTTCTCTCAGTAATTATGAGAGAAATGAATATGGTCATGTCTCTATATCCAATCTGTATTGAAACTCATAATGCACCATGTAATAGTTATGGATAAAAAGGAGTACAAAAACTGGACTCAAGCCTGAAATCATTACACAGCTCTCCATTTCCCACATTCACAATGAAAGAAGCACTTTAGAAAAATATATTACATGACAGTCTTAAAATACATTGTAATTTGTAAGTCTAAGTGGTGAGGCTCCAAACTGACAGTTAGTGTTGCATTTACTGGTTTTTTGTGTTTGATTAAAGGGTCTTTGAAAACTTAAGTTCCTGCAATGCAGTGTTTTTTCAAGCTGTTCCCTTAATTTTTAAAACATAAGCAGGAAAGGACTCCCATTATACTCGACTCTTGCTGTAAATACCACGTATGTGATACAGGCAGTAAAACGGGAGCCACTGGTATGTCCTGTAGTAGAACTTGCATTTTGTGGAAGAAACCTCCTGCAGAGAGTTGAATCTTTCCATCTGTGACACGCTGCTTTTTTCCTCCTGCAAGTCTGCTTATCTTAGGGCAAGGCATAGCCCAGCTTACAAGCATTCCTGAGAAATGAACGCATGTGCAGGATCAGTGGAATGGTGGCATACCACTAACAGTTCATGTTACAGAACCCATTTTGTACAACACGCATTTTTATGGACAAAATTGCAACCTGCCTTTGCAACCTGCCAAAGGGCATATCTTTGATGTAGACCCGATATGTCAACTCGCTTTGTACTTTGCAGCAGACTACAGCAATGCTTGTGTACTACCTGGGCATTATCTCCATACCAGTATTCTGCTTTTTGTGTCTGATTAAGGCACTTAAAAGATCCAGAACAAAAGAAAATCTTTAAAGGAAGGAGGAGAAACATCCTGTCTTTCCTCTGTCTTTCAGTTGATTCTCATTTGATGAAACCAAATTGTTGTTCTCTATTCATACATAGAACTCATAAAAATTGAATAGAAACATTAAACACTTCAGTAATTGAAGCAATTTTTAGTGATTCCTTTAAGTATAAAAAAAATATATCCATTCAGTTCCAGCTGTTCTTAAACTCACAAGGACTCCCAAGCAATAGCTGAAAGTCCTGACATAGTGAATGCTGCCTCTTAATAATTTCATGCCATAAAGTACTGCATAAAAAATATTGAAATGAAAAATACAGAGAACGAGATGTGTCCAAGGATACCCTGCCACACAAGAACTGATAACAGTTTTAAGTAGGTTGCAGTGATCCAACTTTGACATTTGACTGCTGGACATGATCCTTTGTTATTTATGTTATAGAAAGGTGAAAGAGGCCTGAACAAAAAGAGTGGAGGCTGCTCACTTCAGGGTTGCAGAGCTCAGCATATGTATGAAGCATACAACATCTGCCTATGAAGGGTGATAGTTTATGGTAACATTTTAAAAGGATTTTTTATGAGTAGCTTGCCCTTATTATTGCCCTCTCATCTTTCCTGTAAGTGGTGTGTTGAACCACAGCTCAGTTAAGTGACTATCACTAGTTGACAATAAAGCAGAAGAAAAGAGAGTACTACTGAGACCAGTAGTGCTTGTTGAGTTATTCGTGTGTTGGATCTCCTCTTCAGTATTTTTGCTCTTCTCCAAATTTCATTCTGAAAGAAAGGTTTACTTGCGTTACTGAAAACTTAAGTACTTTATGGTGCTATGGAGAGCCCTTATGGTTCAGGTGACGTATGCACACTGAGTGAGTAATATTCATACCTTAATTCTTGTATTTCTTGCACTATTCTTCTGACAAGATCTGGGTCTTAAGAGTTCTTCTCTTGCTCCTGTAAACTTTAAGAAATTATACTAATTAAGGAAACTGAGGCTGAAAAAAACTCATGAAAAGCAACAAAAGCCTGGTAGAATTGTTAGCTTGCATGTTACTCTTTAATGTGTCTGTCTGTCCAAAAGCTGATTGTTGCTTCATCTGGTCTGCTAAGATAGTGTAGTTGAAACAGATCATATAGTGGTGTGGAAGTATTTTTGCATTACGTCTTCGTATTTGAAGATCACAAATGAAACAAAAAATTAGAAGCGTAACTACTCTATAGCTTAGACCATTGATGATAATCCCTTTGACTTTTATCTTAAGTCTTTGCTTCTGTTGCTATAAATAACATTTTAAAGCATTATGTGAAAGGAGGTTCGTGTATCTTAAAAAATGGGTGATTTGACATAACTTTGTTTTATGGTATTAAGGATTTCTTTGTTGTTGGCTTAACAGAGGCCTTCTATTATTTCCATATTTGTTCTGAGTTAATTCTTTTTTCAGACATGCAGAAACACTGTGGCTTGGGAAGTTTTGGTGGCCTTTTCCTTTGATCCACAATCAATGCTGCTTTGAAGAGCTATATTGTATTTTGGTTTGCTCTAGGGTTTCCTCCAATTTGTTTCATTCAAACTGATTTTTGCACTTGTTAGACAAGGTTGAACCTGCACTTTTAAAAATCTTTTTACCTTCTGCAGTTGCATTTCAAGTGTCAGTATTTTATTTTCTTACGATGAAATAATATAGAAATTAGTGTGTTTTATTTTTTTTATTTTAAAAGGTGATCTACAAATAAAATATACATATAATCTATTTCAGCTCATCTTTTGCATTCTTCTAGAGCAAACTGAGAGAAATGAGATTCTAACTTATCTTGAGACAGCCTTTTAACCCTTGGCATCACAGACCTTTAGGAAAGCAGAAACCCAACCAGGGAATGGGACCCATTCTCAGTAATGTCATGTTACTTCTATCAAAGCAGGGTAACATAGGACAAAAGCCTTACAGGTATCTAAATATGAGCATTCCTCAACAATGTGATGGCATTCTCAGTGCCTTGAGGTATGATTTAATGCTCGCTGTCGTAGTGAATGTTTTCTCCTGACTTACCTTCTCTGCAGAAGAACAAATATTTTCCTGTCATACTGTATGTTTATGTTGAAATAACTGCTCTGTTTTTTCTTCCAGTAGTTGACAAGTTTCTCACCAACAAGATTTGGTCAGTTGCGTGTGGAAGCGGTGGAATCACAGTGAAATAGTTTCCACCAACCCCACCCAAGGCCCTACCCACCCTTCACAGCTAGGTTGTACTGGATCTGCTGGCCCAGTTCTCCAGTTCCCTGGTTCAAACCATGGCATTGCAGCATCCTAGTCTGGACCAGGTAGCATGCTGTTCTCAAGGCAAAAAGCCAAACTTGCTGTACTTCCTGCTGGAGCCTTTCTTTGTTCTTTATGTTGCGACTAATGGATTGTTGTCACTTGGAGAGTCAGTTGCCCAACTTGACCTCTTGGCTTTGGAGTAATAGGAGTTTTTAAAGTGCTGTGAGCTTCAAGATGTTTTCCCTTTTCCTGCGTGTCATGATGATAATCTTGCATTCTCTATAAATAGCAATAACTAAATAGTAGCCTCCTTTTGATTCCCAGCGTTCCAGTTGAAACTGACCAGATCCTCCTTTTGAGGAACTTACAGACTGAGGGAGTCAAATATCTTAGGCTTCACTCTGGAACTGTCAGCTTCCAATGCAAAGGCAGAATAACAACCTGGAATAGAGCCAGCTCTAAGCAACACATTCTGGATGTGTTAGGATGAGCCCATTTGCTCATCCTGTTAGTTCAGGTAGCAAATTCCCATGCTGCTCAAGAACAACAGATTGGCCTTAGGTGGCTTGTTTGTCTCTTATCAACTTTGAATGACAGTCATCCTCCACAAGAAACCCAGATCGTTGATGTATTGCCCCTCTGAGGCTGCTCTGTCTTTGCAAAGTCCTGCTAGATAGCTTCCTATTGCTGGAGTTACTTTACTGGGAGGAGATGTACCTGTTGGAAACATAAAAAGGTTAGAGAGATGCCTTGTTACCTGCAGCTAATCTTGGTTGAAAGAATAACCTATGTCTCTCTGAATATCGTACTTTAAACAGACCACTACCTAAATATATGCATTTACGCCTATAGTACTCTAGCACAGACATCATGAGTGTCAGGAGACGGTTAGTGAGCCATCTGGCAGTCCATGCCTTCTTTCTAGGGCCTCTTTGGTGTCAATGCACTGATTGACACTGAGAACTGCACTTAGTATTGGAGGGGTCTAGAGCAGTGCCATTTACTTTGGTCTAAGAGAGCTCTGGTGTTTCTGGCATTGGGACAGGGAACTGAGGGGATCTGATGTTTTCATCCTTTGTATTTAAGACTTCAGCTGTCTTTAATAGCTTGAGCTCAGCAGGACAAAGTCTGTATGGACCCTGAAATGTAGCTTTATTCAATATTGGAGCACCTTTTAGATGAAGTTTTTAACATAAGGGATCCAGCTGTTAGATTGCAGGTTCTGAGTCTCATGTGTCATGCTCTACCTGAGGTATCTGAGAAGACTTGTTCTGCAGTGTAGCATTGAGTTTAGTTTCTGTCTGACAACCTTTGCCAGGATCAGCAGCCACAGTTCAGTCTGTGCTTTGGAATCATCAGGGGTGTTCACAGATTCATTAAGAGGACTGGACTATAGTTCCCTGTAGAAGACATTCCAGGTCATGTCCTAGATTATTGTTGATGATTTTGGAGCAACAGAAAATCTAATAATTTAATTTATTAATTAATCTAATTTAATAATTTAGCACATTTAGAAGTCACACATTGCATAGTTTGTTTTAAAACTTGTCCTGCTTTATGCATAGATTGGTTTAGCTGAGGCTGGGATGATGAGAATCTCCTTGCTGAGAATCTCTTCAACACTGGAGGTCATTATCCTGTGGGTGATAGTCGCATCCTATAGAGCTCAGTCTCACTTACAGATAACAACATTTTCTAAACATCTGCAACTTCAGAAGTATTCTTTGACAGACAACTGTCTTGAGCTAGTAGATTATTTGGTTTAGAGAACTTAATGTCGAAGGAATTTTCTCTCTTGTTGTGATCTTGGTTAAGTATAGATAGGATCAGGAATTTAGTGAAGCAGTCATTCTAGTCAGGGTTTATATTGCTTTATCCTGTTTAGCTTCTTGTATAACTTGATGTCTAGAGAGAGAAAAGAGCCTTAACCAAAGTATACATCAGCCATCTGAAGGTCAAAGTTTAACTCTATTTCAGCTGAGTCTTAGCAGCCCAGAGAACATGTCTAACTGTGTGTAATGGTTCACTGTAGTTGATGAGATGCCCTGTGAAATGTCTGCAGAGTAGTAAATCACAATCTTCATGTCCCATATGATTTGTTTTTGCCTTTATGACTTGAACCTTCTTTATATGAGGCTCTACCACTATTGTCGTACTGCCAAAGTAATTATCACTTAATGAAGGATGATGTTAACTTTCTGTTTAGATTATTTGCCTTTTAGTTCCATCAGTTTTAACTGAAAAGATTTAACATCCAGATCTTACAGTGCATCTATTGATACCTATTTTTGTAAAAAATGTTATTTCTTTTTATGTCTCAAAATTTACAATTATCCACCAGCTGCTGGGATGTCTATTGGTATTGCTATATCAGTGAAGACTGTGACATGCCATGTCACAACACTTATCTGCCAATATTTCCTAGTGAGTGTAATGAAAGAAAATAGACCCTTATTGGCTATAGCCTGCTGTTATTCTTCTGGACCAAGATTCTAGCAGGTATCTTGAAATTATGACACACTTTAATCACACCAGCTTATTTCATCTCATTTTGCGTTTCTGTCACTTAGAAATTCTAGACAGGTAAGATCAACAAGAATTTTTGAATTCAGCATTTAGAGTGGAAAAAGCATCTTAATTAGAGCATTACTTCAATAATTGTAGAACTGGTAATTGTAGCTGCATCCTGGACTGCATCAAAAGAAGTGTGGCCAGCAGATCGAGGGAGGCGTTTCTGCCCCTCTACTCTGCTCTCATGGAACCCCACCTGGAGTACTGCATCCAGTTCTGGAGCCCCCAACATAAGGTCATGAAGCTGTTGGAGCGGGTCCAGAGAAGGGCCATGAAGATGATCAGAGGGCTGGAGCACCTTCCCGATGAGGACCGACTGAGAGAGTTGGGGCTGTTCAGCCTGGAGAAGAGAAGGCTCTGGAGGGACCTTATTGTGGCCTTCCAGTTCCTGAAGGGAACTTCTGGAAAGCTGAGGAGGGACTTTTTACAAGGGCAGGTAGTGATAGGATGAGGGGTAAGGCTTTAAACTGGTGGAGGGTAGATTTAGACTGAATATTAGGAAGAAATTCTTTACTGTGAGGGTGCTGAGATACTGGTATAGGTTGCCCAGGGCAGCTGTGGATGCCCCCTCCCTGGAAGTGTTCAAGGCCAGATTGGACAGGGCTTTGAGTAACCTGGTCTAGTGGGAAGTGTCTACCCATGGCAAGGGGGTTGGATTAGATGATCTATAGGGTCCCTTTCAACCCAAATCATTCTATGACTCTGTTATAGAAGATAAAGCTGGAAATTGGCCTCAAGGTCACCTTGTCTGTTCAGACTTGAAAATAAGCCACATGCTCCAAATTAGTTTTAGTTTTGTGGAAACAATAAAATCACTTGGTAATTTTCATTACCCATAGGAGCTAGGACTTCTCTGGCAATTGCCAGAATCTTTGTGTCGAATTTCACATCCTACTTTAAAAATGGGAGAACTAGGAAAATAAAATGATTGTGAAAAGTTGTCCGATGAGCAAGATTTAGAATTCAAATGCATTGGTACCTCTTTTTTTCTGACAGTGACTAGACAGAAAACATCCATTTTCTTGTACAGATTGAGAATTCTGTATCCATTTAATGGTTCTCAGTCACATTCTTTGCTTTTTTTGAGGCTTTTTTGGAATTAGTCTCTGGATTTTTTCAGCAGTTTGATGTAGCAATGCTGCAGCAGGTTTTTACTTAGATTAGAATGCATTAAGCACTACTGCTCTATTTCATAATTTGTTTCATTCATAATGCAGGTATTTGAGCCATTTTGCAAGCACTCATCTGTTTTAAAAAGAAAAAAAAAAGGAGAATAACTTACTGGGGCTTACTGTCTAGCTGTGGAATAAGCTCAGTAAATCACTGCTGAAGACATTTTCAAATAAGTTACAAAAAGGTATTAGCGTACCTTCAGTGGTTACTGGTTTCAGGGCGACCCATGGCTCCACAAGTGTGCACCTTCCTGACGATGTCAGGGACTACCATGCATTTTCCCGGATTGTTCCTGTACTGAGGTGTCTAGGTTTGAAATGATCCTTTTTTATTTTTTTTTTTTTACTAAGAATATGAAAAAGCTGTGTAGCCAGTTTTGCTGTGTTGGCAATCCTTGTCAAACAGGTTGGTTGTCTTCCTTTTGTCCTGTTCCCGGGATGCTACACTGTCAAGTTGTGTTGCATTATTAAACATCTTCTGTCTGTTAAGCACATGTCAGACAAATGGCTGGACAGCTCAGCAAGCGCCTGGGTCCATTAGACCAGATGAAAAGATAGAGGAAGTGGTAGTGTAGAGCACAAGCTGTCTTTTATAAGGCTACTAATCTTTTAAAATAATGGTGGAGATTCGTGTGAGGATTTACTTCACCCTGTAAAGTGGGTGCAGGTAGAGACTTTGAATATAGGGGATCAGTACAACAGTGGCCTCCTGGGCAATAGCTGAGGTGCTTTTTGCCAGGTATCCCAGTAGGAAATATTTGATAGGAGGATAGAATAAGGATTACATGTTTTGATGTGGTCCCTCAAATTGTGACTTAACAGCCCAAATTTTATATCTATATCTATGTTTTTATATATATATATATCCCAATTTATTATATAATGTCAGGTATTTGGTGACAGCCCTGTGAGGCTGACTGGGAGAATCATAGAAAAAGTCTGTATGCCTGGGATATTCAGTCTGCCCAGAATGAACCCCAGCATCCTTTAGGTAGACAGCAACAGCAAGAAACGGACACTGCTCCCAGCAATTGCGTTGGTCCAGTTGTGTGATTGTTGCAACCCAAATTCTTCATGCTAAGATGCTGCTTCTGTCAATTTTCAGTTATCTTATGAAGAAGAATCTTTCCTGCTCTTTGTGATACGATGTTCCAATGATGGTGAGCCCCACTAATTGGTTGTGATGTTAAAAATGCTCTTTTTTTTAGAGTTGCAGCACTTTAGAACTAGAGGGCTGTGGCTTTGCAAGGTAAATTTGGAGATTATCAGTCTGGCCTACAAGTTGCTGCATGCTGTATGCATGCATTGCCGATGATTGTTACATTTATTAAGTACCTCCACAGGAACTTCTTGGTACGATCAGCCCTTCGCCGTAAGTGTTGTAAATTGTTAATTGAGCCTCCAGGCTCACAGCAGCAGTGCCAGCACTTGAGGAGCAGACTGCAGAACTTGTATAGATAGGGCTGTTCTCCAGTGAAAGCGATCATAAACGTGGGAGAAGTGAACAAACAGATGCTTCATCAACTGAAGGGTGCAGGGTACAGTGCAAGAGAGATGCAGTAAGAGGGGTGGAAAGTGAAAGGCCTTGAGCATAAAGTCAGTGTTTGAGCAATCCTTTAAGCTATTGTGTTTTGTGGACTCCAAAAAGGTAGTCTTTCAGCTGGTCTGTGAACTGCAGATTGAAAACTTCAATAGAAGATGGGATATTTTGTGTGGATTTTGGAAATGAGACTGGAAAAACATCATTGTCTTATCATCTTTTAATCTGTTTAGAAAAAACAACCAATAACCAAAAAACTCCCGAAGATATCTTAATCTTTCAAATTGCTTTGGCCTAAGTGAGATGGTTTCTTTCCAGGCACCTGTTAGAAATTTTTTGTAGACTAATGTTTAATGAAATAATTGTCTCTGTTAATTTGTAAGTTTACCTACTTCACTTGGAGATGGATTGTTTGACATGTTATCAAAACATTCTTATGTTACTATAATTGTCCAAATCTTTAACACTTTCATTAAATTTTAAAAAAACCAAACACACACCCCACAAAAAATCTCTGTGTAGTCAATTTTAATCTTAATGAGGACAGACTGAGTTTCATACTGTAATTTTCATGCACTCATATTACTGTCTCAGCTGTAGGAGAATATTTCAAGGTATTTAAAGTAATGTTAAATAAAGTAAAATAATGCTCCTGTCTTCATTCTGAGCCAGATCTACAAAAATGGCTGCTTGGAAAATGGAGGTTGGTGTATATATACATGGTGCTTGGGAAGTGCTTCTGAAAGAGCTGCAAAGAGACTAAGAGGTTTAAAAAATTTTAAATCACTTCACCTGTTATCAGCATTCTTAGAGCTGTTATGGGAAGAAGCTTCATGTGTTAGTTATAGTGTTGTTAAGTGTTTGAGTTAATTTTATAGAAAAATATAGGTGTGAAGGGGGAAGGAAGGGATCTGGGGAAAGCATTTGAATGATTAATGCTCTGAAAAAAATGAGGTTTTTAAGTGCTACATACATGCATACATAATAGTTATGAAGCTTATTACTTTTAGTACTTGCATACATTTTCTGGGATTAGTAGAAAAGAATGAAACTGGGTTTATGTCTGCTGGCATGTCATGTGGTAAATAGAGTGTGTGCCTGGGTGATACTGATGTAATCCTGGGGAGAAAAATTGGTAATGGTACATTGGGAAGCAGTGAAGAAGGGATGGAGATGTTCTTGTACCGATGAGAAGTAGAATAGCAAATGTATTGAAGGGAGGAAAAAAAATACCTGTAACTTACAATGAGAGAAATGAGGAAAAAACCCCAATCCATCTTAATTCTAAGATAAAATTGCCTTTCCGTTGTTTATTTACTTATTGAGCTACCATTTAACTCAATTAGATAACCACCTAAAATCTGCAAGCCTTCAGCTTTGAAGTTTGGATTCTTCTCAAACTCTCATAGTATAAGAATCACAATGAAACACCAAAATGGAAAAAAAAAAAATCTGTCTTCTCTCCTCTTTAAAAGACAGGGCCTTTGTCTTGGAAATTAAATACTATGCTTTGATTATCTTGCATTCTGTTTATTTTTAGAACAAGTTCCATTATAGGCTACCTCAAAGAAATATGGAATCTATACAAGTAATCTATTTGAAATAATTGAAAAGACCGATTTGTCTTCTGAAATATTCTCTCATCCATTTTGTAGTAAGATCTCCTATTGGAATTTTCAGAATTGGTTTCAAATTATCTTGTCCAGGTTATTTCTAGAGCAGCAAAAAAATTATAAATTTTCTAGAATCTTTCATGTCCGAAAGTCTGTCTGATGTGCTGCTTGAATACAAGACTGTGGTAGTTTTCTTGTTGTGATTCTAGACACTTTGGTTTATATTTGTATTCATTTCAGAGGACATAGCATGTAAATCTCCTACATATAATTTTATGTCTTTGCATGAGATTGTCTGGCGCAGTTAAAGGAAGATTGCATTCTTGGATTTGAACTGCAAAGGTGATTTCATTACAAATTCTCATTGTTTCAGAGGTACAGTAGGAGTTCAGTAGCTGCACTGGAAGCTCAAGTTGAGGCAGTGTAACTTTTCCATAAAGCAGTTTTCATTTTTCTGTTCACTTATTGATTTTTGGAGGAAAATGGAAGAGACAGCTAAAACATGTATTATTAACAACTTCTAAAATATTAAATCTAAAATTATGTACCTAAACCCCACAGACATGGAATTTATTTGCCAGTAGCATTTCCTAGGAGCTGACAATTTCTACTGCTACATTTGCTGAGGAGATATGACCCTGAAAAAACTCGTGTATGTATGTTGGTGCTCATAGAAAAAGTATAAAAACCATGATTGAATATACTGTGTAACAGCCGTGTTTTGCTCTTTCTTGGTTTGCTTTTCTTGGGTTACAGATATTGTCCTGTTCGGTAACAGCTAAATCTGTTCAATGTATAGTGAGGGGCCTTAGGATAAGAGATATGCTGTGATATTAATGGCTCTTTAAAATAGAAGCATATCCTAACGTTATGAGAAGTCTCTGTATTTATATTCCTTTATAAAATCCTCTGTGATTCCTCTCAGTTGACCAATGACTTTTTTGTGATTCTGGAGTTTGGTGGTGGTAGTTGCACGATGTGTATGGCTGATGGTCATTTCTCACTGTTACCTCATCAGTGCTTGTCCAGCTTGACTTAGAGCAGTTTTGTAGCTCAGAATAATGCCTTTAAGCAAGGTTGGGTGTTTGGAGCCTCCACAGCAGTTTCAGATTACCTTCAACATTTTTGGGTTTCCCCCCACAGAGGGAAGAAGACATGTTCTGTATTTTGGTTTGACATCTGATTACCAACCGTTGGTTTAACAATCAGCATTTTGTCTTCTTTTGAACTGCAGTTTTGAAGTCGCAGTTCACCTTTCTTCTTTATAGGCTGGAGGTCCTATTGAATTTGTTTACTGATGCCGAGTGATTGCTCCTATTGGTTTAAATCTCTAAGGGAAATCAGCATCCAGCTGGTAGACAGTTGTACTGATGAGGACCCATTGATTTTTTTCCTCTCCTATCCACTTTCCATCAATAAGAAATGTCCTTAGCTTCCATGATACTTCTTCGCTGCCATAATGTTGCCCTGTTACCTGGCTGATCTCAGTTGCTGATTTCATTCTATGTGGATGTGATTAACAGACTGATAAAAATGTTTAAGTCAGTACTTGAGAAGCCTAGATAAAGATAGCGCTTTGTGGTAAGAGCTTTTTAATATTGTGTTCTGTTTGATGTAAACCAATGGTAAAGAGATGCTGTTTTTAACAGAAAGAACTTTAATATCAAGGATTAAAGTTCACCTAGCTTGGCATGATTTAGCGGTATCCAGAAAATGAGAAAATACAGACAACTGATGTTCCCTTTTGGAGGAAAAATAGTTCTTCCCTCTTTAACAGAATTTTTGCTTATTACGGGCTTTTTTTCACCACAGTATTATCTGAAATATTTTCTTTCATAAGGAGGAGCGGAGAGCATGTAAACAAAATGTTCTTTGTACATTTCTCCAAAGTCATAGGCTTTTGAAAGATTATTAACTTAAATATGGGATAGCCAGATTATTTTACGAGGCCTCTGGGAAGAAGTGAGCATGTAGCTTTTCTCAAAACTTGAGGAAAGCTGCTTCTTCTGTCCCAAGTTTTGTTTATGTATTTATATATGAATACAAACACAGATACAGAGCCATTATAAGTTCTTTCTTATTTGCCTGTATTGGGACAAATGTTTCTTAGTAATCATTGTTAAATAGGGTATTTTGCAAACCTTTAAACAGATGCTACCAAAAATCACTCTAAACCACCAGTTTGGAATTCAGTTCTGCAATAAATGGTGTATTTAACAGGGCAAGTGTGGGTGGACTTAGGTGTTGAGATGAGCGAAAGGACTATGTGGAAAGACTGATAAGAAGGACTGAACAAATAAATGGCATGAAATGGATATGAGTTACTGAACTGCAAAATATTCTCCTATTTTTGAAAATCGTAGATGAGTAATTGTCATCTGTGCCATCTGTAAGTAATATGGGCTTCCAAACTTGTGGCAATTAAAACTGCCTAGCATCCCACTCCAGCTCTGTATTTTTTTCTGTGTACAAGTCAGTACTGAAGACTAATCTCTTATGACATTAATCGTCTCATGAGGAGAGACGGAATAAATCACAATAGCCCTTCCTCTCTTCACTCATGAAGATAAATGCCATAACACGATGGCTGATCTTTGTTATGACACTAACCATTATATATTTAACAGAGATAGCAAAATTCCACTGACAGCTAACAAAAGAATTCTCTCTTTACACATTCTATGAGTAGGCTGTATTTCTTTAGTTCAAAAACATGACTTACCATATCTGCTCTCAGAGCAATTTGAGCACTAGATCTGGATTGTGCCAGTGAACTTTGTTTTGTACACAATGAGGTCATGATTCAGACTAATGAAAACTGACGGGAAATAATTGTGCAAGTTTTGGAGGGGAAAAAACTGCCTAACACCCAACGACTCCGAAGATTACTCTTTGTGCTGTTCATTCTGACAAGAAAGAATAACTCTCCTATTTATAACAAACAAACAAGCTAGCAACACCCCCTCCAAAAAAACCCAACCAACCAACAAAAAACAACAAAAAACCCAAACAACTAAAAAATCCAAACAAAACCAGGTGGGGTTTGAAAGTGGCTTTTTGTTGTGTCTGTGACTGCAAGGGGCTTCTAATTTTTTGAGCACTATCCCTTGCTTTACATCTCTCAGGAATGTCTTTCCGGGTTTTCCATGCATTAGACACATTCTGGTCTTTCTTTCTGGGATAAAAATACTAAGAAAGATTCTTAGTAGCATTCTGCATCTCTGATTGCTTATTGATTCAAAGGGGCTGATGCTGTGTGTCATCCTGTGAGTGAGGAACAGAGCAAACAACTGAGTTGTGAAGTTTATGGACTTTCCTTGTGGGGTTAAAAGGATCAATGTGACTTGTACCAGCTCTTCACCTAAGCATGAAAATAGGCTGTAAATTTCATGAGGTAGTTTAATGCCTTCTGAGAGAATTAATATGGAAGTATAACTTTTACAGTTTTATTTTTATGTTTGTTGTCGTTAATCATATTTTAGTTATGTGGATAGAAGTGCTTTTTGGTTGGTTAGAAATATTCATGGTGCACCAAAGGAGTCAATGTCAGCTGCAGCATGAAGCTTGTCTTACCTTTTTAGTTGGGTGAGTTTTACCTGAATGAAATACTTAAAGTGGCTGAAACTGATATGTAAGAATATTTAGCTGGAGTGCATAGTTTAAAATATTTTATTTGTATTTTGCTATCCTTCTATTTTTTTCCTCCTTTTTTTTTCTTTCTTTTTTGCCTTCTGGTAGTCTTAGATCTGTATCTTTAGGACGCTGTCTAACAAGATGAGCTCTAATTGTAAAGCAATGGTAAGAAAACCGGCATAACTGTCACCTCCTGTTAAATTTGGTACATTCAGAGAGTAGCCAGTAGGAATTTTATTTCTCACATTAAAAGTAACCCTTACACATTACATTTGCCTGGGGAAATTAAGCGACAAAGCCTTTTAAAACAAACACATACTCATTGTCTCTCTTGATTTTTCTGGGAAGTTTTACTCTTCATATTTTTTTTTCTACTATGCTGAAGCATAAGTTATACAGCAAACCTTTCAGTGTCTCAGAAAAAAAATAATCAGCTTTTAATAGAGAGAACAGCATATATGGAAGCAAATATATTTGGGGTTTGCTGCTTCTTAGTATTTTTTTTTCTTGTTCCTTAATAGCGATGAATTTATTCACGCTGGTGGTAGTGCTTTCCGCTGTTATCTGTAATATAAAGGCAGCTGACAGGGTACTCATATCCATTCCTCTCCATTAGTCCCAGTCACCTATGCATGGCCTCTCTTCATTTTGTACAGGGGTAGATGCCAAAGGGGAATTTTTATCCCTGCTGGAATTAGAGACATTTCAGGATTGTGGCCTGTGTGATCACTGAATGAGTACAGATTTCTGTGATGTTTTTGGGTGACAGAGCTGGGTTTTGCTCCTGGCCCCTTCGCTGGAATAATGATTCGTGCTTGTAAACAGCCTTGACCCATGTTTTTCAGCTGGGTGCACTGATACAGAAATTGAAACTTCGACTCTAAACTAAATGGGCAGAGAATATGGTCTACAAACTCTGGAAGTTCACAATACAATTTGTTCTGTCAGCGCCTAAGAGCTACATTGTGCTGCCTGCTACCTATTCAGTATTGACTACCTAGGCAGCATTTCATAGAATCATAGAAGGTCATCCAGTCCAACCTCCCTGCCATGGGCAGGGACATTTCCCACTAGATCAGGTTGCTCAAAGCCCTGTCCAACCTGACAGGGTAACCTGACAGGTAGACGTGTGTGGTACAGAGAAGGGAAGAAACTTATTTCAGTAGGGATGTGGAAAGGTGGGACATATGGAAGTTAGGGGTATTGCAACACCTCAAAAGATGAGAAACCACTTTGAGAGCAGAGAAAGGCTGAGCAGAGTGAAAGGAAATGGGATATTGTGATAGAAAGCAAGAAGAGGTATGGCTTGCGTGGCTAAGCAGAAGTCTGGAGGCCGGACTGCGCTGTCATAATTGAAGTCATTCTGAGTGTCTGGATGCTCCATTGCTTGAACTGAAGTAATCGCTAGTAATCCTGCTGCTAATGATGGAACCCGTACAGGGGTAGCAAGTTTGACATCCTGCTCACTGGGGTATGTATCTTTGATCCTGATCTTACGGAAATCTGATAAGACTCTGCATGTTTACTGGGTTCATCCTGTTACAGCCACCGAGGTGTTTACGAATCAGTGCTGACAGAGCCTGTACGTGAAAGTTCCTGGTTGCTGGGACAGGCTGATTGCATTAATAAAGAGAGAAACACAAAGGTTTCCTTTTGTTTCAGTATGTCAGACCAGATCAATAAGTTATAATTATAAGTCAGTTGTTTAGGGCTGAAAACTTTACCCTACATTTTCTGGTGTGATGTATGAGGCCACTAGCAATGGCAAGATGTCGTTGTATGTTTAATTTTAACTGTATTGTAATTCAATTTCTTTTGAATTCAGAATGTCAAGTATACAGTTTATCTGGAATTTTCAAAGCACTGTTGCTGCCTTTCTATCAGTTTAAAATATGACATTATAAATTTTTAAAAGAACAATAAAATGGTCCAGACGTCTCAGAACAAGCCTCAAACCAGCCAGACAAATCAATGGAATGAACAAACAGATAATTCAGCTTCTTTCTTGCGATTTCCTTTCAGTGTTCTAGGAGATGGTAATGCCTTATATATCTGAAAGGTTAGCAAAGCTAGGAGTTTTCAGAACAACTTGCAAACAAAATCTATGGAAGAAATTCTCTTGCAGGAAACACTTTCCTGGTTGTTCCCTGTAGTTCATGCTAAAAGGAACTGTAAAGTGCTTTTGACTGAAAGAAGAACAGGTTTGGGTGTACTCAAACAATTTGAGTTCTACAGGTCAGTAGCATTACTTCTGAACCTCAAAAAAAAAAGTGTGGACTAGGAAACATGAACATAACTTGATTTAATTTAACGTATTTCAGCAGGTTTAGATATTTTTATATGTTGCTTGCTTGATCATGTTACTTTTTGTTCCTTTCCTTGATTTATTTTACTTTTCTTATCTATAGTGATGCATGGATTACAGAGACAAATGCAGTAGTATGGAGCAAACTGTGAAAAACATGTCTTATGAAATGCACTGCCTTCTACTCGGATTTTATAACTTCCTTATTGTAATGGCAACTGCTCAAAGATAAAAGTACTACCAGGAGAATTATTACTCCATTTCTGCTTCTTTTAATATTTTAGTACTCGGAAACTACTCTTTACCTTTCTCTTAGTCACCTCCAGCAAGAGCTCCATGAATGTCTCTTTGGGATCTTACATTAAAATAGTTTGTAGTGCATCTTCCCTCCCTCTTTCCTCTTTTTCATGTATCATGTACCCTCTCCCTCTTCTTGCTGTTTTCTGCTCTTCATACATCTCTATGCACTTCCTTTCTTCCCTGCCTCTGTACCATACCCTACCCTACCCTACCCTACCCTCCTCTCCTGACCATTTCACAGAATCACAGAACGTTAGGGA
>NW_010177549.1:0-712 GCF_000695765.1 Mesitornis unicolor
CTTAAAGAATATCCCAGTATTTTAAAGAATAGATCAATATTTTAAAGAATATATCATCAGTATCTTAAAGAGCATCCCAGTATTTGAAACAATATCCCAGTATCTTAAGGAATATCCCAGTATTTTAAAGACTATCCCAGTATTTTAAAGAATATCTCAATATCTTAAGAAATATCCCTATATTATAAAGGATATCCCAATATCTTCAAGAATATCCCAGTATTTTAAAGAATATCCCAATATCTTAAAGAATATCCCAGTATCTTAAAGATTATCCCAGTATTTTTAAGACTATATCAATATTTTAAACAGTATCCCTATATTATAAAGAATATCCCAATATCTTAAAGAATATCCCAGTATCTTAAAGATTATCCCAGTATTTTTAAGACTATATCAATATTTTAAACAGTATCCCTATATTATAAAGAATATCCCAATATCTTAAAGAATATCCCAGTATCTTAAAGATTATCCCAGTATTTTTAAGACTATATCAATATTTTAAACAGTATCCCTATATTATAAAGAATATCCCAATATCTTAAAGAATATCCCAGTATCTTAAAGATTATCCCAGTATTTTTAAGACTATATCAATATTTTAAACAGTATCCCTATATTATAAAGAATATCCCAATATCTTAAAGAATATCCCAGTATCTTAAAGATTATCCCAGTATTTTTAAGACTATATCAATATTTTAAACAG
>NW_010177550.1:0-553 GCF_000695765.1 Mesitornis unicolor
TATATATATATATATATATATATTTCGTATTTACCTCCAGGGCCTTGCTGTAAAGCTCTCAGGAGGGCAGTCTTACAGCTTCTGCGACCAGAAGAGTTTGCCCCTTCATTTGCACTGGGGATTGAAGTTCTCGCAAATGTGCTGGGAGTAGGGTGCTTTGGGAACACTCCTCCTTGGCCATCCTTTGCAAAGTCAGGGAGGGCCCTTGAGGTAGCACAGAAAAGCAGGAAAGCTCTCCCAGTCAGTGGGAGATGCAATTATCCCCATTAATCACTGGCACAATGAAAGCAGCTGCTCTGTAATTGACTTTGCCTTAAGTCTTAGGCAGAAAAAAATATTATTTTAATTATCTGCATACTGATCCCAAGGAGCACAGGCAGAGCAGGGTAGGCTGCGGAACCCAGATGTCTTGTGGGGGTGGTGGGAAGAGCCAAAAGACACTGCCTGTTTGCTTGACCCTATCCATGCATCACTAGCAGCTGTGCCCATCTCTCGCAGTATTCCTGGCATTACAGGAGTGCTTCTGAAAGCATTGTCGGCTGGGTGCCCTGGG
>NW_010177550.1:584-2086 GCF_000695765.1 Mesitornis unicolor
GGAAATGTAGGGCTTGGCTTGCTGAACCCTGTATGGTGCAGATGGATCCTAAGAGTGACAACTGATGGCTGCGTACACAGTTCTCTGGATGAGCCTGATTTTGGTCCTGAACCAGCTCCTTCCTATCCTTATTCAAGTCAGCATTCACGGTCATCCATTATCCTGACCAAAATCACAGTTCAGCTTCCTGTGACTTCCAACTCCCAGAGAGGGGTCTTCGTGGTTGGCAAAGGTCTTCCCCAAAGCCAAGATCCCTGGCCCTCTCAGTCTTTTTGCACCTGCTAAATATTACTGGCCTCCAACAGTCTCCCCGGGAATGGGGGGTGCCTTTGTACAAAACTACGCATGATGGGGTTCTGCGGTGGGGTGACGGCTCCTGTACCGTAAGTGAAGCAGCACAGGTAAAGTCAGTTACTAGCAGAGGCAGCAACAAACTCTGCAGATCAGCAGTGGTACCAAAGACAACAATGCATAATTCACGAGGCAGTGCATGATTCAGGAAAGCTACCAGCTCCAGGTGCACATTGACACAGTGCCACATGAATTCTTCACTGCAGTTAGATAAAGGTATTAAGATATTAAGACTCATCGCAAACAGATTACCCAGAACGAAAGCACTCAGAAGAGTTCACAGGGGCCAGCAAGGCAAACTCTGCTCCTGCCTGGTAGGACTATAACCCTTTCTCCCCAGTGACCAAGCACGCCAAGAGTAATCCGCTCTTCAGGACTGTGTTCTCATGCATGCCTCACACAGCAGTACCACACCAACTGTGAAGCCAGTGGGGTCTGCAGCAGGGCACATGATGACATGGCCAGAGCTGCCGAGAGTGAGGCCGTTGTGCTGTGACATGCATTAAGGTGCCACAAAAGCAGGCTCTGCTTCATCTGCGTCCATCTCGCCCAGACAGAGCCACATAATGTGTTCCCGTTCCCAAGACAAACATCTGGTAGCTATCACTCAGACTTAACTCCAGCTCCTTAGGACCCTAATGAGTCACAGACCTTGTCAGTAAGAGACATTCTAAGTACTATTACCTGCAAAGCACTGCAGAGTTTCTATGTGCCTTACGACATAGGGCTGTTCTACATCTGTTCCCCGCTCCCCAACTTCTAGGAAAGCACTAGGCTGAGAAAAGAGGTTCCTGGTTGCCTGCATGACTCCTCCATGACAGCTACGTTTAACCAGAACTCCTGTCCCATGCACTCGTGTGTGTGCTGCCTGCACAGATGCTCCTCAAGCTTACACCCACAGGGCAACCAGACCAGGGAGCTCCTAGGCTGTGCTGCTGTAGTCCTAACTGCGGGGCGGAGAGAGCTGCCTCGCAGCCCTGGAGAAACAGCCACTCGGGTGACACAGCTTCTCATCACAGACCCATCTCTGCCCTCTACACCATGAGAAACAGCGCTCCACTGCCTGCAACCCGGCAAAGCAAAGCAGGCACACGCTGCTGGTGGCAGGACCAAACTCTGTCTAACGGGGAGGGCCAAGCTCCTCATCCCCC
>NW_010177551.1:0-11237 GCF_000695765.1 Mesitornis unicolor
TAAACATTTATATTTATAAAAATATGTAGCCCAAATGCAAATGCAGATACTGCTCATGGACACACTTGCACACTCCCTGTGTCCACACCAGGAGAGGGGCCAACAGTGTTGCTGTTGTACTCCCATTCCTCGTCTTTACCCCTCATGCAAAGCAATTCCCAGCTTGCTCAAGCGCCTTTTGAGAATGATAATTGGTGAAAAAGGCTTGGAAAAATGCAAATATACCAGAGCTGATAGAGGGGAGGGGAGAAGAAAGGAAAAAAAGCCCCCAGGAGTGTGGAGGTGGTGGTGTTATAATCTCAGGCTGTCATCGCTTTAACATTATTAAACAACTTCTTAAAATAGCAGCCATAATTATTCCTATATGGAGCTCAATCTGGGGAGCTTTAAGCACTTTCACTTCTCTCCTGCTTTGCTCGCTTTCCTGCTCCCAGATGGGCGATTTGGGGCCCCGGATCCAGGTCCAAGGAGCAAGGGCCCTGCCTGTCTGGCCACGGGGAAACCCAGGAATCAGCCCCAACTCAGTTTCAGCAGGCTCTATTGACACGAATGTAGTTTTTGTTGCATTTTTAATTGTAAAAAATGTATATACTTGAATAAAATACTGCTCAGTTGGGGATATGACCTACTTTTTACGGAAAGATAAAACAACCGTAGGTTTGTAGTTTTATTTCATTTATTTCAACTGTTCTAAGCCAGACAGAGATGCTGAAGAAGATCAATAGGAAATCCACAACCACCAGGCTGCTTTTTTCTGTAAATAATTACATTCTGATTGAAATGACGGGGAGCTGCTACATTTCCGTGATGAAGCCTTTAACCTTCAGATCAGTAGAGCAGTTTTGACAGTACATAATTTATACGGAAATAAATAATTTGGCAGGGATTTCACATGTGCATGTTCTGCACTGCTAGAGAAACCTTCTCTGTTTATCTAAATTATGAATAATAACAGTAAATAATATATAATCCTGTTGTCCTGGACAAACACGGTCATCCCGAAGTTCGTTAAGCACAGCAGGCACTGGGGATGCTCTCTCAAGAAGCAGACCCTGTAATTCCTGCTCAAATAAAGCACAACTTGCTTTTCAAGGGTAAATGAGGACTTTCTATCAGATACTTGAATTTCTCTTGTATTGGGGTAAGGCAGCTTTAAAAGCCATATTATTTCAGTGTGAAATCAATGCAGGATGCAGCCCCACAAGTGCTCTGGGATCCCTGCTTATCCCCCCGCTTACAGCAGCCTTTGATGAGCCAAGCTGCAGACAAATTAAACCAGCATTAAGGCCCGCACAGCACTCAGTTATGCTAAACCTAAATACCATAGATTTTCTTATTAAATATAAAGAAATAAGCAGGATCTGACCCGCACTGACACGAGAGCACGCTGAGATTTAAGGCTCTGCTGCTCCTTGCTCGTGTGCGTGACACCAATGTCACCCCTTGGTTTTGGTGCCCCGTTTCCCCAGGGAGGTGACCCCCACCTCCAGAGAGGCTGAGTGACATTTTGGTACTTACTCAAATTAGCTGTTATTAATTAAATAACACCTTTCAGTCTTCTCAGCAGATTTCCCCCCTGAAGTTGCAGCGGGAAGCTGGCGTGCGTGAGGGTTATATTTTCCTCAACGTGCATCTCATTAAAGATGTTATCACTATGGGAAAATCAGAACTTTACGGTCACGTCTTTTTACTGTCTCTGCTTTTGTGCTTCGCAGTTTCTCTAGCACAGAAGCTTGCTACCAGGTGCTTTTAAACGTGCCCACAAAGGCAGCTCTTGCTCAGCAGAGCACTTCGCTTGGGATTAATTTTGGCTCCGCGATGGATCCTGCTGGAGTCCAGGGGATTTAAACATGTGCCTGCACACTTCGTTGATTAGCAACAGAGAGCTGGAGCTCAGGTCTGGGGATTTGTCTACATGCAGATTTACAGGTGCTCGATGGTAGTTGGGACTAATTTGGGTAATAGGGACTTTGTTCCACAGCGAGGAATTTAAGCAGGACCCAAAAGCCCTTTGAGCAGCCTGAGCTGCATCAGCCTTGGCTTAAGCAGCTGCAAATCTGAGTGGGCCCAAATCATCCCACACCTTCTCTGCTTCCGACTCACACGTGCTTTTTTTCCTCATAGAGAAATGAATTCACACTGCCCTAACATTAAAGATTAAACGCAGCTGCATCTCATCGCAGCCAGAAGATTTATGGGGAGCCAATGACAAAAATGATGGCTTTTTGGGGAATAACCTTCAATGCTGGCGCTGCATATTTTCAAGGCATATTAATCATAATTTGTGTGTGAATACTTCTCCTTTCACTGGAAATGGGGAGAGTGGTGAGGCTCGGGGATTTCTGAGATGGTTTGATTAAAAATGCCAGACAGAGTCTGCAGAACACCATGGTACAAACTGCTCAGGGCCCAAAAACCTCGAGTTGGAGCCAATGCATTCCTCAAATGCAACCCCTGGGACAGGAGCCTGGCAACGCAGTCGAGTGGGGCTAATCTTGAGGTTGAAATACTACTTTCCTGTGTTGCATATAGTGATAATAAACAATAAAAAAAGTCTTTCCCCTACTGAGGAGTGAATTGCGCAGAGACTCAGAGCTGAAGTGGAAAGGAGGAGGTTGGCGCGGTGATACCACAGACCGACCACAGCTGCTGCAGTGATGGGCACAGCGATGTGACAGCGTCATCTCCCCTTCATCCACCCCTGTTTTCACTGGGTTCATCTGTGGCACAAGCCAGTGTGAGCAACTTGCTAAAGGCCCTTTCCATGTCACCCATAGGGACACGGTGGGCACAGCTTATCCGCATATTCACACTGCAGTGCTCGTCACCGAAATCAATGAGACCTGGGCACGTATTTTGCTAATCCCACATTTTGGAGCCATGAGGAGAGCCAGGCCATGGTCAGTCCTGTGCTGTCCAGAGCCACCTCTCCTTTCCTTTCAAGGGTTCACTGGTTTGCAACTAAGGATACATGGGGTAATGGCTGCAGCCATTGCCTGCCCATTAAAACCACTGCCCGCTGAGGTCACCAACATCCAAATCTAAGGTCTATAAAACTGTTCATAAAGATAAAGCAAAGAGGCAGCTCTTCCCTTTCTATACTCTACTGTATCCATGGGAACAGGTTACAATTCGGTATCTACACAATAGCGATAGACAGAAACCCTGTGGTGCACAGCGGAGAGGTCAGCAGAGCACCCTGGCCATGGCAGGGCATGGGGGGTGGCACCTACCGAGCAATTGGGGTGCTGGGGACACCCCACTCCATGAGGCACAGCTTTAATGTGTCCAGGACAGCTGGGGTGCAGCCAATTTGCAGAAAGAAACCTTAAAGAGCTGACGTGGTCCTCAGGGACAGCAGAGGTGGTGAGCAATCCGGGTGGCTGCAGCAGGGGGAAGGAGACCTCACCAGGCCCTAGCACTGAGTGAGAAAAATGAGGAGAGAAAATGCTGGGGTTTTTTTCTAGTTAGGTGTGAATGTGCATCTGTTGTGGTAGGAAAAAAATTGGAAGTGAATCTCATAAGGTAGGAAAAGAAGAAGAAAATAAATATCTCTCAGCTACTTCTCATTAGTGGAGGAGTATTTACTCAGGTGAATATTTTGCCTGATCACACAGCATCCCCACCACAGACATGCCGGTTCTGCACTGCTAACAAGCTATCAGCAGGGAGGAATAAGATTATTTAATTTCTTAGCACACCTTGAATAGCCCGTGAAGCTAACTCGCATTTGGGAAAATGAATACACAGCCCTGACAAAGAGCATTACTAATGCAACACAAGGCCTGGTGAGCAGAGCACCATGTACCAGAAACCCCCAAACTGTGCAGAGCTCTTTACCATGCCAGGGGGATACTTGGCTGAAACCTACCCTAACACAGTATCGTCAGAGTTGTCTGCTTGAAGCTGATGAAAGGGCACGGATCTTCAGTCCTGTATCCACAGGAGGCACCAGGAAGGTTCATCTGAGGCTTCCCCAGCTGTAGGATTTCCCAGCTGTAGGATTTCCTCTCCCCCACCCACCCAAGCATCAACTCCATGCCATCCTCAGCAGGACCAGGTTGTCCCAAAACACCTACCCAAACCTCACCACAACAGCAACTTCACCAGCAGCCAAAACAGCTCAGTGATGCACTTGGTCTGCATCCCTGCTGGGAGGGAGTTACTGCACACAGGGGGGTTCTGGCCTTACCTTAACCTTCCCAATGGCTCCTCATGTCTACTAATAACATAGGTGCAAAGGGGGCAGCACATTTCAGCTGTACCTATATGTAGATTTATATACACAGAGAGATTTTTTTTCCACTGTGCAAAAAAAAGGCTCTGGAGCCATGAGCTGCTCCAGCAAGAGCTGAGGGAGAACATGACCCAGCACAGCCTCATTATTCCTGGCTACTTAATTACTGTTTGCAATTGATCTTTAATGAACCTCTTACATATATACCTCATGATTCAGTAATGGTTTTCAGGACACTCCTAAATAATGGGCAAATGGAGCCTGTTCCCATCAAACCGGGGACCATGGGAATGCTGTGGGGAAGGGTACAACGAGGAGAGTGTGTCCTGGGGATGGGGAGGGAAATGCTGGCAGAAAGGAGCTTTCATGTCGTGGAAGATTTGGGCCACAAAGAACCTCTCTAGGCTTACAGAAAGGGGATTTAATTAAAAAAAAAAGCCAAACACACAAGGTGAGGGTGGCTCCCAGAAGTTTTCTGAAGTCTCAGGGCACCCCATCTTACTGACCAGCCTCCCCACGAGCTGCCTGGGCTGGGGGCTCGCTCATCTCCCAGGTGCAGATTCTTCAGTGACCATCCATCCCTCCCAGTGCCATGACCTCCGTAGGCTCCCGGGTGTTGGGATGGATGTGTATGCCATGGGGGAGGCCGATGGCAGGGCAAGAAAAAGCTTCAGCCCACTGTGGTCCTGAGCAATGAACTGTGTGTGGCTTGGGCAGCACCGGGTTTTTGTTTAATCCTTAATCCCAGACACCAAGGGTCTGACGCCAGTTACTCATTCATGCAAAACAAGAGATTTTTTTGGATATTTTTTTCTTCGAAGCGCAAACAAATTTCTATGAAGTGTTGGATGAGCAGTTACCTTCCTATGGGCCTGTGAGCATCTTGACTCATCCCATCGGCAACAGAGTTGAGGAGTTTAAGGACATCAGTCTCGTTGGGGTGAAACCTCTAAATGAATTGGTTTAGTTCAGTTTCAACTAAAATTCAGTTTATCCGCAATCTCCACTCTTCCATTTATTACTTGGTGAGCATGAAAACTCCCAGGCTCACAAATGCAGCCGCACGATGACAATCTCCCCATTGAATTAAAATAATTACTTTTCTAATTCGACCCTAGACTCTGCTAAACCTTCTGGGGCCTTGAGGAAGGCGTGAAGTTTTTTTCACGTCTTCTGCTTATGTAGGCAGACATTTTAATTTCTAAAATTAATAATTCTGTATTTAATCAGTAGAAAGGAAAATTCCACTTGGGGACGGGGACGTCTCATGATGCTGCCCAGGATTAACCACACTAAAGGACTCCCTGGCACAGGGGAATGTGGCCATGTGGGACAATAATTTTGGTGATTTCCATCCAAGAAGGACAAAGAACATAGAGGATCCATCAAGGGGAAGATGCAAAGGCTTTGAGGCACCAGAAACCACTACCATCAAGCCCAGCAAACTACATTGGGCTCTGGGAAATGCAAGATCATCGCTTGCGAACTCCAGTGCCTTCTTGGAGCCTAATTCACACCAAATATAGAGATCCCAGTGGAAAATTGATGATTTCTCTGGCTGGGTTGAAAGATGAGGACTGACAAGCTTTGGCACTGGATGGTGGGGCTGGGCTGTGCTTTAATGCTTGAACCTTCCCACCAGCAAACCTGTCATGTACAAACGGGCTTTTAAAATGAGAAAACAAACGCTTGAGGGTAATAAAAAAACTAAGGGCAAATACAACTGTGCCTACTTAAAAATGGCCTGGTTTTAAAACTTAGCAATGAGTAGTCAGTGATGATAGATATACACTAGAGATACGTTACTTGCTTGTCTGAAGGAACCGGAGAGGAAATAATCCCGTTCAAGAGTTGGCTGGATCTACGCTGCACTGAGGTCCCACAGGATGGGCGTCAGAGTCGGTGCAAGTACTGGTGCTGTGCCAGGACCTGGGCCCTACTTTGGAGTAGTTTATAAATGATAGATAATAAATAATAAAAAAGTGATGCAGCATTCATTACATGGTATTATACAAGCGAGGTTAAAAGTCCGTATATTTTTTAATCGCAGTAAGACAAAACAAGCTCAAATATATCAAGAATCCCTGAAGGGTTTTGTTTTGCGGAAAGGAAATTTTCAGAAAGGTTTAAAATAACAAGAACAGAAATAAAGTTTGGGCAAAGCTGTTTCTCCTGTGAGGGCACAACTCGTGGCTTGCGCAGGAGTGCGCGAGGGAAGACGGCTTTTTCCTCCCCTGCCCTTCATTGTCGATCAGGGCGATGCCCTCACCTTGTCAAGGCTTCAGAGACCAAAATGCCAAAGCGCCATTGGAAATTTTAAAACTTAAAAAAACCCTCAAAATAAGGTTCATTCACACACAAAAGAAGCAGCTAAAATACCATATTCTGCAAAAAATGAAATACAAGCCAACTACTTTGTGGACTAGTGCCATTAATTTCAGCTACATCACTTTACACCAGCTTGGGATCTCGCCTTTCCCCAAAATAACTTGCACTTCTGCCCACAATGTCCCCTAAATCCTGTGCCTCACTTTTCCCATGGGACAGTTTTAGGTAGTTTTGCACTCAATGTTGTACTGAAATTCACTCTTCAGAGCTCCAGTCTATGGATGATGGAGGAAATGTGGGTGCTTGAGCACCCAACAGCCCAGACATTCCAGTGCAACACAGGAGATTTGAGCAGCGGTTTGAGAAACAGCCGCCCGTTTATGTCCAAGCCTGCTGAGGTATAGTCAAGAAAGATGGCTATTTCCCTTTACAGCCTGGCTAAAAGTGATATCCAGCAACAAGAGATATCAAACAGTAAATACTAAATCAGGACAAAATTTGTATTTTGTTAACGAGGGCTATTTCTTGGAAATTTGCACAAATCTTTTACGCCTGCTGGCACTTAGGCCAGTAAATCTATAATTAAATGATACAGCCAAATGCACAAACCTTTGCAATCTACCTAAACCAAAAAAATACACTTTTTTCCCCTTATTTCTATGCTATTTTCTTTTTCCTGCTCTCAAGTCCAGCCCTGGATTTATCCCCCAGGCAGAACTGCTGTTTGCTCAGCAGGATGAGCTGAGAGAAGAGGACTTTGGAGAGATTTTTAGTTATGCAGGGAAGAATTGAAAAAAAAACCAGCCCAAAAACAAAGGAAGGAAAAGATCCCAATTCTCTAGGTTACATTCTTGGTTATATAACCAATCTCTCCACTTATATTTACGCTCCTATAAATAGAGAATTGCCCTGAAAGAGTGGCCTAAAAATATAAAATAATGGGGGACAAATGGAGTCAGGACGCGGCGACCGTGGGCGCTTGGGTGGGCGCAGGGTGCGTCGGGGCTCAGCACGGGGACGAGGACATCTGGTCGTAGTCGGGGCACTTGAGCAGAGCGGGGTAGTTACTGTTCATCTGCAGGGACGCCTCGCTGGAGATATCCGAGGGGCTGCGTCCCCGCGCCCAGGCGTCCGGGTGCAAGAACTGCCCCGAGTAGTCGGAGCAGTTGCTGAGGCGGGGGCGGTAGAAGCCGGGGTGAGGTCGGTAGATGTCCTCGGCTGTGTAGCGCTTCATGAACAGGTAAACGGACATCACCCCGGCGCTCTGCAGGGAGAGAGACACGGCCTGACGCCTTCCGCTGCCTTTTCCACCACCACCAGAACAGAACAAAAATATATACTCCTTGTTTTCCCCTGCTGACGATGCACAAGGGCCCCCAAGGACAGTCACTGCCCTGAGCCCCAAGTCCCTGCAGTAAATAATGTGGCACAACCACGTCTCTTCCTCTACATCCATGCTTGGCATCAAATCATGATCAAATAGCCCATCAGTGCTCCAGACTTGGGGTCTGTCCCCACTGTCTGTGTGTCCCACCATACTATATATCTGCTCCCATAGCCTGCCCTTAAACCCCATCTCAGTCCTCTGTTTGCTCACAGCCTCAATGCCCCCCCAGCCGAGAACGGGACACACTCGTTACAGGGATGTGAGGTACCTCTGTGAGAAGGAATGAGATGGCGGAGAAGGCAAAGGACCATCCGTATTTGTAATTGAAGAACGTTTCTGAGTCCTTGGTCCTGTTGAGCATCTCGTCGTTAATGCTGGATATGTAGAGGACCAGCCCCACCACAAGGGACAGACCTGGGGAGAAACCGAGGAGGAAGATGGTGAGAAACGCTTCAGGGATGAAGCTGCTGAAGAAGCTCCTTCCTTTAAGACCTGACTAATAGGTGAAAGTGTGAAAATGTGGAAGTGTGCTTGAAATAACGAGGAAAAGGGGCCCTGAGCTAACCCAGGGCACTCCGTGTCTCACTCAAACCATGACCTGCTCAAGCAAGTCCATGTGCACCGGGTGGGAGCTGGCTTCAAAGCTCGACTGTCACAGCTATTTATTAAACACTAGCACAATACCATGAATAAAACATGCATATGTCTTCTGTAGAAACATCCCAGCTGAGCAGTTTGAAGTTGCAGATCTCTCGCACAACGGATGTGCCATGAGAGGCGTCCTCTCCCCCAGCACCCAGCAGCTGCTCCTGGTGGATGCTTTCCCTGACATCTCCTCACCGCTGTCACAAGTGAGTCCTGCACTGGTTGATTTTGCAATCCTGCAAAGCCCCAGCAGGCTGCAGGGCCAAACCAGGAGCCCCTCTGGGTGATGACTCTGGTGAGGAGCCACCACAGTGGGTTAGGAGAGCACTGGCAGCTACAGAAGCAAACATGCTCCAGGATTTTAATGAGGAAAAATGCTGGCCCATAAAACTCACCTGACAGGATGAAGAATATCCCCGAGACGAAGGCAAGGATGGTCCTGTGAGGCCGAATGTGGCCGATGTTGCTGAGGATGAAGCCGATGAACATGAAGAAGAGACTGACCAAGGGGAAGGGGGTGGCAGAGCGGATCATCTCTGGGGGGACAGGAGCAGAGGAGAGCACTGGTCAACACCCAGTCCAGGTCAAGGGGCTTGGCGGAGTGGGACGGCTGCAGCCCTGCTGCTCTCTGACCACCTTGGGTCCTTCCTTGCTCCTGGTCAATGTGGGTGCCCCTGTCCTGCTCCCCAGCCCCTTTACAAGATGAGTAAAGAGATGACTATGGAAATGTCTGCTTGTGATTGCATTTCTGGGGGTTTCTATGTGAAGTTACACAGGAAAAAAACATCAGAACCTGCATTTTTTTCTAGCTTTGCTGCAAAATTGTTTGCTGAACACCTCTATTTATTAAATCGGAAATGACTACAGAATTCACCATGAGAGCTGTGGCACTCCACCCTTAATTCATCACACTATGTAACACATAAAATTGACTGCTACAGAATAAATACAGCTGCAAATTACGGAGAGGAGACTATAAAGCCAAACACTTCCCTAAACATCAGCGCTGAAGAGCCAGTGACAGGAAATTGTGTGGCTTAGAGCTTCTGAGAGCATCCTGCCATTAGAAAGGGATGTCCCCAGGAGCTTGGGAGCACATCGGGTGATTTACATTGTAAAAAATGCAGTTGCATCCCTGCACGGTAGGAACTGGGGTTTTCTTCAGCAAAGACACAAATGGGATTTCTTGGGGAGATACCTAATGACCCTTTGGTGCTTTGCAGGACGCAAAGGGTAAGACTCCACTTACTGAGGACATTGACCGTGGACTCGGATGTCAGCTGGATGTTCATGGGCATGACGTATTCGATGGTGAAGCACCGGCCACGCTCTTCTCCTGCAGCCAACAGAGACCAAGTCACACCTGCAGTGTGTTTGTCCGTGTATTTTTGGTGGGGGAGTGACTTTAAAATTAACTTCTGTGCATGCATTAAAAAAATAATTTTGTCTTTTAGTGGTGCTTCCATCTTGGGTATCAGTGTTTGGAGCTGAAGAAAGACATCTCTTAACTACCATCTCCCTTGTGCAAAGGATTTCCTTGTACACAAAAGCATCAATCCTGAAGCCAGAGGGTTTAAGGTGACCTAGGGGAGGTAACAGAGCTCCTCACTTCCCGAATTTTTCAAAGCAGTGGCTGAAACTTTGTGACATTTCAGATCGGTCACTTTGAGTTTCCCGTTCCCTTGAGTTTTGTTCAACTCCATCCCCGCAGCCAAATCGCTGCATCAAACTTGGCACAGATGGAGGGAACGGTCCAGCTGACCTGAATCTAAATGTTGCATGGACACAAAGGGAACTTTTGAGCTGCTGCCCAAGGCGCTGTGGCCGTGGTGCTGGGACAGAGCGGGATGGAGGCAGTGGGATCTGGCACGGCAGCAGTGAACTCACCCAAATCCTGATGGAAAGGCACATTTGTCCATCTGACTGACAAAACTGGGCATGGGGTGATGGCATTACTCAGGCTGTGCCTGAGTTTGGAAGCAAAGATGAGCACAGCCTCTAAAAATCCCATTTTCCCTAGCCATTTCCCGCAGTACAACACTGACACCCAGCAAACATCATCTTATGGGGGACATTTTTGGGAGGGAGGCCATACCTGCCAGGAAGCAGACCCTCCAGAGGCCTGAGTGCAGAGACAGCTTGATTTCTGCCGTCTGGTTTTGGGGCTGGACGATGCCCTCCTCCAGGTAGAGCCAGTAGTCGGTGCTGACGGAGATGCCCAGGAGGCCTAGGCCGCAGACGGCGAACACGCTGCTGAGCAGGGTCAGCGCCTTCCTGCTGCAGGCGCTCATCCCCAAAAGCATGGGGGGGCCGAGGCGGCGGCGGCGGGGACGGCTGCTGGGAGAGGGGATGTGGCTGTCAGCACAGAGTTGTCTACGGCTTTTTTGGGGGAATGGATGTGCCAAAGCTTTGCCCTCTTGCCCTTAATTGCTTATTTAGGCCGAGCTGAAATAAGCCATTAAAACAATCTCGGTGGGCCCTGACAGATGGAGAGTTTGAACCAAATCCCACGCGACTGCTGCCCCACACTGGCGCAGGGCTCATGGGTGCTGGAGCAGCTCAGGATGGCTGGGAGCAGCTCAGGATGACCGGGAGCAGCTCATCGGCTCCCGTTTTTTTTTCTGCCGGGGGATTTCCGGT
>NW_010177551.1:11268-17715 GCF_000695765.1 Mesitornis unicolor
ACCCGGCACTCGTCTCCCCAAGGATGTATCCAAGCCTCAGCATCTGCTACCCTCAGAGCCTTACCTAAGGGCAGCAGCACGGGCCACATCTCCTGGGTACAGGAACCTGTAGAGGCTCCTGGACATCGCGTTAACAAACCAACAAAATTACTTTTAGCTGCCAAACCAAAACTTGCTCCTGAGCAGCTCTGGTCACCACCCTGCTCCCCCCAGTATTGCCATTTTTCCTCTTCCCAGTGTAGATTTATCCATTGGGAGAGTCAGGATCCTGAATTTGCAAAAACCATGCTACATTGATGCACCCTGAATGATATCATCAAACAGTATCTTGCCTTATTTTTGCTTTTTTTGGTGCTTGCTGGATCAGAGCTGCCTGTGCTGGTGTCGCCTGGATGCAGTGACTGATCTGGTCCCAGATGAGCTTGCGCTTCACGGGGAGGCAGGGAAATGGGGCCAGGAAGCTGCAGTCAGGCCCTGGGAAAACATTATAGGAGGTGAATAAGCTTCCCCCATCCCCCATGTTGCTTATGGATGGAATATTCCTTATAATTTTTTAAATATTTGCTAATTTGCAGAACTTAGCAGCTCTCACGATACCCTGCAGACTGATAAAATGTCACCAGGAATCAGAGATCTTGATGCAGCAGAGAAAAAGTGCAATTAATATGGGGAGGGGAAGAAAAAGCCACAGAAATGAAAGATAAGATGAATAAGAGCAAGAAGGAAATGATGTGTGTGAGACATAGTCTTCTGGGGAGTGGGAACCAGGCAGATAGCGCTATTGACTGCTTTTATAAAGGCGGCATGAATCACAGATAAGTGCCGTGTCATGTATATTTTCCAAGGCTCATTTTCCTGTTTTTCAGCACTGCAGACAATAAGGGGGAAAAAAAGAAATCAATCCAACTAGACAACAAAAGCTCCCAAATTTAACAGGGTAGCAGCAGGATGCATCTTCCTTGGGCTCCCTTTAAAATTGCCCGAGCCTGGTGCATGCTGCGGGAAGTTTCAAGGGACAATGAATGGGAGAGGGCTGGGGGCAAAGCACAGCAATTTGAAACACCTATTCCCAAAATAATGATGGATTACTATTATTAGATGTATGTTGTATGTCTCCCCCGTCAGCCTTTGAACCTGTGCAGGAACAGGCCCATCACGCCCGCACTCACAGCCAGGGGTTGGTATCACGGCACGCGTCGGTGAAGGGGAATTTTGGAAGAGCAGCCTGGCTGCTGTTATCACTGCGGCAAAGGCAATGGGATTTAGTGATTCAATCAGGAAACACAGATCCTGCCCGGGCCGGGGGATGATGGCTTGCTTCTCTGACATGTCCGGGCAGAGGGCTTTATTTCTTGCACCTCTGATGTAAATATATTAATACTTACTTGCTTACAGCAACTCTCAGAGATGCCGAGAGGCCTTGCAGCTTGCACTTTTACACTCGAAAGCCTCCAAAGACAATGTCCTGCCATAGCTCCCTCATGATTAATAAAGCAGATGATGCTGACAGCTATTTTGTACTACCAGGCTCTCTAGGAAGCTCCATGCCCTTGCAGTGCCCACCCTGGCACATCTACAGCACCAACCCACAGCACCGAACCCCCTGACAGCCCCATCCTGGGCTGAGCTTGCAGCAAGTTTCATAGAAGAATGAGGTGAGGGAAACTTGTAGTTACGGTGGAGTCCAAATAACCATTTACTGAAGAGGTGCAACACCCAAGGTCTGTCTGCACCTCCAGCTCGCTGCTGCGGGCAGGTCTAACAGAGAAAAATAGGGAATGCTGCTGGGAGAGTTGCAAATTCTTGAGTGAAAGAGAGAAAGAGGGAGGTTTTTATTACTGCATCCTGCCCTGAGTCCAAAGCAGACAAGTACATCTTGGGAGGGAGCAGATGGACTTGCACCCTCAAGCACTGCAGCAGCTCTGACAAGTCTCTCCCTTATGAAATTAAGGATTTGGCTCTTCCTACATTCACACGGAGCTGTTTCCCAGTAGGCACTGATCGATGGGGAGTGCTGTCACAGACAGCCCAAAAAAAATGCTCCAGCTCCCACTGCCGCAAGCTTTCCACCTTTGGCTTTGCTAACGAGCCTCGGTTTTAATGTTCTTATTTAACATTTCCTTCAGCTCAAGAAAAGCAGGACGAGTTCCCAGGAGTGACATCTTACTGCCAGGTGCACGAGGAGGGACATGCACAGAGGAGATGCCCAGATTTTGTTTCCCCCAGGAGTCAAGAGGCAGCAGCTGAAGAAACAGGTAGCTATGGGGCAGAGAAGAGCATCCTGCAAAGGTAACCCTGCAGCTTGGTAGCCTGAGGACAACCTTACTATGAAGGAGAGAGACCAGCACAGAGCTGTAGGCGTTAAGACACCACTTTACCCCTTTACTGGATGGGAATGTGCCATCTCTCAGCTCTTTATGGGTCCCATTTGATCCAGCAATATGACCAGGCCAAGCACGGATCTTCTGGCTCATCCCTTCTTCTCGCTAAATCACTGACAGTCATATTTTCTAGCTGCTGCCTCAAAATGAGCAGCGTTTACTACATGGTGTCTCATGCCCCTTGGCATTTTTGTGTCAAAGTGGTAAAAGGAGCTGGAATCTATTCTTGGCTCATGTATCATCAATAACCATCCTCCCTGAACATTTTTCTATTAATAAAGGAGCCAAAAATCAAAATAGGGAGACTGTGAAGGTCTGGATAAAGCCATTCAGAGAGAAATGGCTAAGTATTTCCTGTGATTTGTTGCCCATCAGCACCACGTACTGGAAAATAGACCCATTTGGCATCATTTATATCGGTCATTGGGGTGACTGCTGGCAGCAGGAGAGGGGTCGGGCGTCAGCATCACGCCTCAATTGCCTCATTTCTTTTCTCTCTCACACTTCAATTTCCACGTAAGCAGGGATGCATTAGAGAGTGATCCCTATCACTGCTGTGCTGACACATGCAATCCTGCCCGGTGCGGTGGGGGCTGGGGCCAGGGATGGTGCAGCCGCTCAGATCAAACCTTCCCCATGTCCAGCACCTGCAAAATCCGCAGGGGTCCCAAAAAAGGGACTTTTTTTCAAAACCACGAACAGGAGCTGGCTTGACTTTTCAGCAAGGATTTAATCCCCAGTAACCTTTACCAATTGTGCTATGCTTCCTCCAGCTGAAAAGGTGATGCTGTTTTGCTTCCAACAGGAGCTGTATTTTAAATTAACTGAATCTAGCCCAAAAGATTTCCAAGAAATAGGACCTTAGAACTGTTTCTGCTCCTTCGATCACACTGTGCCTCCTGGTAGTAGTCCAGGGAATAATAAAGGCAGTCTGCAGTGTAATCTGCAGTCCTCATAATGAATTTCTTTTTGTCTTGGAGCCATAGCTTCTGATGGGAATTGCACATGACCCTTGTCGGGACTGACCCCTCTGGAAAATGAAATGAATATTGGCATTGCTCCTGACACAGCTCACCCAGGTACAGGAGTGGGTTGAAGTCCTCACCTATTGCTCCACGGTCACAGAAAGAAAATATTATCCCGGTCCAGATTTCTGAGCCCACCCCTCCGTGACCTGACGCTGAGCACAAACCAATGCTCTGAGCTACGTGGATGGACTGAGAAAAAGAAATGTACTGCTGGTCATCTGCCTGGACAGGATGAGTTGTATCAATAAATCACTGGAATCAGGGAAAACAACGCTCCCTCCTGCTCTGGGTAAAGGTAGAAAGAGCAGGGCCAAGCCAGGCCAAGAAGGCAGCTATTGATTTTCATGTGGCTGGAGCATCACTTCCAATTTCCTGACATTTCTGAGGAGGGGAAGCACAGCCAAGGTTATTGGAGCAGACGGGAGGGATGGTTTTGTTTGTGGTGGAGAAGCCTGGTGACCTGCCTCTGTGGTTGTGAAAGCTTGGTCCCCACTGCAAACCCTGGGCAGGGAAATCAGAAGTTAAGTGATGGACCTGGAGCAGTGAGGCTGAGCAGAGCATAGAGGAGGAGGAGGGATGGAGCCTGGGGGAAGGGGAGGTAGCAAATCCACTGAGTTTGATCGATGGACAAAGAACATCAGGGTCCTGGGTAAGATCTGGAGAGCATGAGCTGTGATGGAGCTGAACTGAAAGGACCAGCTCCCTCTAAGCTGCGACAAGGAAATTGGGCTGGCTAAAAATAAAGGGCCTTCAAGCAGCACGACCTCTTCCTCAGGACACAAGGCAGGCCACGAACATGGGCAAAAATAAATAGGTCAAGGAGAGTGGCTCTTTCAGAACTGAACTTTTCAAAGCCATAGTGCTCAGGCAGGCAGGGCCGTGTTGGGGGCTGGCCAATGCCACCACCACATTGTGACCCCCCTTTGGGCAGTGCTACGCCATCCTGGGTCCTTTGTGGCCCATCCAGAAAAGCTTAATTTGGTCATTAATAACCACAGTGGAATTGAAAGGTGGTTGCAGAAGGGCATGGTGGTTCCCACTGAGCTTATAGAGCACCCAAGGGGTGCAAACACCTCAATCCTAAAACAGTGCGTGGTGCAGCCAGCATCCAGCAGAGAGGGTTTAATACCTGTGAGGAGCACACAAAGAGATGACTTTGGTCACAGTTGGGTGGATGTGGCTCAGCAGAGGAAGTGGAGGAGGTGGTATGGGCTGTGGGACACAGGAGAAGCAGCTCCACAAAGCTGACCTGGAAAACTGGGCGATTGGGAAAAACAGTTTTGGTTTTGAAATTACTGCTTGGGAAGCAACAGTCCCTCCTGGAGCCTGGAAAAAGTGGACTGCAACAGGGGAGAAACACAAGAGCGCTCTGTCTCCACAAAGAGCTGATGGAGAGCAGGGATGGCTGAGGAGAACAACGACGACGTCTCCAGGGCTGCTTTGCTGAGGTGGAAATGGCCCAAGGGGACGGGGGGTGGAGTGGGTCCATAGCGTTCCCAGGAGCCCTGTCCCAGGCACCCCCCCACCTCACATCAAGACAGAAACACAGAAGGCAGCTTTGCAGGGCTGCATTAGTGTCATAGAGAAACGCCAGCTCGATTTCTGAGGGAGAAATTATGTATTGGAAAAACTAAGTGCAGAAATAAATCTTTTTGATGTGGAGGAGGTTTAGCCTGATATTAAGAAGTGAAACAGTCTATCTCATGGCAGTATGAACAAGCGGTAGTAACAGCGACTACCAGCAGCCATAAACTTCAAAAGGATCAATACTGGACCTGAAAGCTCCCCCACGGCCAGCCCCACACACGGCACAGCCATTAAAGCCTGAGAGAAATGGGGGCACTGAATCAATTGAGTGCACTGGGCCCACAGGCTCTGCAGAGAGGTTTTTTTCTTTATAAAAAAATAATACAAAGAAAGCTGGTTATGAGTTATTTAAACCTAGGTTGAGCCACAGCAGTCACAATCCTGTTAGTTTTTTGCTCATCATCAGAGACATGGAACACCTGAAAAAACTGGAGGAAATTATGTGTGACCTCCATACACCGTAATGCTCACCACTGACTCATTTTGAGTGGGATTACTTGAGATTTTTCTCTTAAACTTGGATTCCGTATCTTTTTTCAGAAACTTCCCTTTTCCCTAGCACTTCCCGTGCTTCGTTTCTTGTCCAAGGTTGACCCACAGCTGTTTTTCCCTCTCCTTCTTTACCACACACCAGCCTTTTTGCTGTGGATGGCTCAAAACCTGCCCGTTTTGCCAAGGACGGGTTTGCAAGGGAGGTTGCTATCGATTCACTGAGCCCACCTTAGCTTCAGCACCAAACAGAAGAAGATCAAGTGATATTCCCCAGGTCCAAAGAGCAGTAATTGAGATTTATTTCCCCAACCTGGCTCTCTAACCAGACACCTTCCCACACTGGCCACCTCCGCCGTGTGCTGCTGTGCTCGCTGGGGCGATGGCTCCGCTCCAGCCCATTCACACCAATGGCTTTGGATGATGCCAGCAACTTTCAACAGATAAAATCATTGACCGAACAGCCCCCCCCCGGTCCCAGCTCACGCTGCAAGCATACAGCTAGTGCTTGTTCACATGGTCTTTCTGGATCTACAAATATCCCCAAAAAACCCTCTTACAGATCTCATCCCGCCCACGCGTCTCCTTTCTCCTCAGCGTTCAAGGCTCTTACCTCTGTTAACCCCAGCTGAAGCAATGCTTCGGCAAGCAGAAAACCTGTGGTGTAGGCTGGCAAGGTGGAAAGCTCAGGTCCTGGCAGGGCGACTGTGAGGGTACTCAATGGTTGTTTTGGCTGCTGGGTGGCTCTGGGAGCAGCTGGGATGGGGTGGCTTTGGCTGCGGGCAGGGGAGAGGTCCTGGACAGGAGGAGAGGGCACAGCCTCAGGTCTCTGCCTCCGACCGACTCACATGAGGGGTGCACGGTGCTGGGACACGGGGACAGGCGGGTGGCAGGCACGGCTCCACATCCACGTACAGACAGGTCCTACCCTGTGGGTTTGTAGAAAGGTGTTACACAAAGTG
>NW_010177552.1:0-238 GCF_000695765.1 Mesitornis unicolor
AGGGTTTCTCTGGGTGTCCGGCCGCAGCGGCCGCGGAGGAGCCAGGGCAGCATGCCCAGGCGTGCTCCGTGTCCCGTACCATCCACCGCCGTTTGCCTGGGTAGGAGCCGGACGGGGACAGCCCCGGGTGGAGCGTGGAGCCTCGGGGATGCTGCCGAGCAGTGGGGCCGGGGGGCCCCTCCACCGAGAGGCTTCCCTGAAGCCTTTCCCGTCTCCCCCTTCCGAGCGGCGTGTGGGG
>NW_010177552.1:300-11494 GCF_000695765.1 Mesitornis unicolor
TCACCCGAGGCTCCCGGAGCGGTAGGGGGGGCTCTCTTCACTTCGAGAAATCTTTCTCTTCACTTCGAGAAATCTTTCTCTTCACTTCGAGAAATCTCTTGGGCTTTCCTCGTTGCAGCTTGCTCCTGCCCGGAGCCTGGAGCATGGTGAGTGCTTGAGCTGAGTTTAGATCTAGGCGGGGCTCAAAGGTGATTCTCAGTGGTGTTTCACTGGGAATTGGGAATTATCCCTGGGAAGATCCAGCACCTGCGCCAGCAAGGGCAACTTCACAAGCAGTCTCCTCCAGGGACGTGCCACAGAGCCCCAGCTGCGCAGACAGACCCTCAGAGCAGCGCAGGCTGCATCTTTGTGGCTCACTTTCAGAAAGGCATCTTTCAACCCCACAGTTCTTGGAGCAGTTTCAGAAGAAAAGGTTCTGGCTTAAGAGAGAACAAAGACAACTGTGCTGTGAGAAAAGGCAAAATGATCTCTGTTTACGACAGGGAGCAGAGCCCGAGGGAGGCTCCTCCATCAGTGGAGAGAAGTACTTTCCTAGGAGAGACCCTTGGTTGAGACTGCACCCTGAGCAGAAGGGGCAGGTGAGAAGGGAGGGTGGGAGGGTGCCCCCGAGGCTCCCGTGCAGTCTGGACACTGGAAATCCAGACACCTGGGTTTCCTGCTGCTAGCTGCCTTTCTTCCTCTTAGTTTAGTCATCTGACATTTTGGGCAGCAAAATATCACACTGACTTGCCTCTCCAGCTCAGGGCTTAGTTTCATGATCATTGCAAAAGAATTGTGTAGTGACAGCTATCAGACATTATTTGCATTAAGTGTAAAGGACCAGACTACTGAAAAATCTCTAAGCAAGGCACTACTATAGGCTTCTGTTCTGTTCTCCTTGTGTGGGGTCTTTGTCGTATTTTGTTCCCTAAAGATAAGGCTTAACAGGTTAAGAAATACATTTTTCCTTCTCTGTATAGTTTATTAGCTCAAATTGCCCTGCTCAGAGATCTGTTATACTACATTATGTAAGATTACTCACTTGAGCCTAATTAGAGTACTTCTTTCTTCAATCCTCATACAATTAATTTTAGTCCAATCTAATTTAAACCCTGTCCTTCTTCCATCTGATGTCAGTGAGAGAATTTCCAGTTATTTCAGAAAGAACAGAAGCTGAAGCTTAAAACATATATTTAAATGGCTAAGTCAGATCCAGAACTCATTAAAATCAAAGCAAAGTTTGCCAGTGACTTCACCATGAGCAAGAACTGACATTCTGTGTTTTGCATGAAACCGAACATCAGCGTTAGCATGACACCCGTGCATAATTACTTGAGAAAGCACTTTAGTTAGGTAACTGAATCTGATTTTGGAGTCTCCTCCAGCAAAGAATCACTTATTCCTAGAAATGTCCCCAGAGACTTGCCGAGTTTTACCTAAGCTTTCATTAAAGTCTTTACGTTCCAGTGACACCACGCTGATACTTTTCATGTGTAGCTTCTCCTACATGGCTTTAACAGAAAAGATCTATTCTTGCTTTCAGTGTTTATTTTTAAGTTTGAAAATTTGGGGTAAGATAATATCAGCAGTTGCATTCTCTCTATTATGAGATTAGGAAGAGCATCCCGTAAATGATAGTTGTACGTGATGTGTGTATTTGCACACGCATACAGATGTACTTGCTGTTAAATTAACACAGTTGTCTTTGGTTCAAATATGTGTTTGGGCAATGTTTACTTAGCTAATTTATTTTTACCAAGTTGGTGGTTTTTATTATTCATTTCTCAAGCTGGCCAAAAATCAACAACTAATATATTATGCCGGATTGTGTGATATGACTCTATTTGTTCTTTCCATAATTATAGGTTAGCCATGTTTCAAAGTATATGGATACAGATAAAAACAGGGCTGAGATGTAAAAAAAGCACAAGTGAAAAAAATATTGTGTGGTTTCTATATTTTCCCCACAAGCACAAATTGTTGAGTAAGGAGATTTTCAAAAGCCAGAAATTGCTATGAAGAAAACCAAAGCTGGAATCCAGTGCTAGGGGAGGCTGCATCTGGCAGAACAAAGTTTGGAAAGAGATTTTGCTTTCAGTGGGATCCTGTGTTTCCCCACGACATAGCATATGTCATCTATAAAGACAACGCTTTCATGCATGAGATGCAATCACTGCTAAAATCAACCTCAAAATTAGGAAGCGCCTATACGATGCTGTTACGCAGTTCCTTTGGTTTTCTTCTTTATTTGCCGAGGAAGATAAAGCTATGGAAAAAGAGAGTTCCTAACTTCATGATTTTAAGATGGTGCATCTCAGATACAATAATACCGAGAAACTGCCAGTGAGAATTTTAACGTGTGACCCTTCTTCTGTAGGCTACGAGTGCTGCCAGGAACTGAAAATGCGATTCATAGAACAACTCCTTTTCTACCCGGTTTAAATTGTGTGAGATCTGAGGGCTTAGTAATCTGCAATCTGTAGAGTTTTTTCTTTCAGGAGTTAAAAGGTCTCATGCTCTGAAATGCAAAATTAGGGAAGTTCTGTTTCTGTGTATCAGGAAAGAAACTCTGATGTCTGTTTGAAATGCCAAAGCTCCAGAGTGTTAAGTGATAAGAGGGCTGAAATCCGTCCTTATTTTTGACTTTTAGCAGGGTGGTGGTGTGATAATCATGTCTTTCATACTGATGTTTTCTCATTTTCAGTGAATAGCCTATTAAATCATCGCAGTTTGAATTCAGCTGAAACTGAGAACGCTGCAATGACACTCAGCTTCTGTGGCACTGTTGGACAGACTTTGGATCAGTGCAACAACAGCTCTTGCCTTACAGCTGGTGTGACAGTACCTAAATCAACACAAGTCTCACCACTGAGTGTTTGAGGAGATTTGCCTGAGCTTAGTTTTTAAAGTAATGCTTTAAACTTGAGTGCATCCCTTCAGCCGATCACTGAAAAAGTCCTCTATGGTTTCTACTGGGTTAACTAGAAACCCTGACAAACGTGTGACATTTTGGCCATGTCTAAGTTGAAGACAGAGATCCTTGGAAGCCGGCTTTCACCCCGTGCTCTGAGATCAATGCATGCACCAAGCTCCCCACTGAGACAATTGGATTCACCTTGTTCACACTCTCACTAAATCCACAAGTGCTGGACACTGGCAGGTTATGGCTTTTAAGTGTCTCCTTTCCCCTGTTGATACATTTTTGTACATAGAAAAAATGTATACAGTTTTTACAATGACACTTTATTTTTAGAGCTTTTCAGAGAAGCTTTTTTAGAGGAAAAAGTCATTTTTCCAAGTCAAACTCCCTGGAAAAGATGGATGAAAGTAAAAATGAGAGCAAAGTTTTGCTGCAAAAAAACTCACGAAGTTTTGTTGGTTTCGAGCAGTGCGAGTCCCGTTATTAGATTATGCAGTGCTTAGGCTGAATGTCAACTTTGATTTTAGCATCTGTCGGCAGCGTTTAAGAGAACTGGAACACATCAAAACTTGGCTAATGCTGACAGGCAAAACAGTAGACTGAAATTTCAGGCTATCTAGAAACCACACCCAGACCCCAAAACACATGTTAGAAGTAACTTTAATTCTGGGCCTCAGCTGAACAAGTAACCTTTTTCTGTGGTCACTTGTGATTGTAAGTTAAACATGTGTGCTTATTTCTGGTGTAGGCTATGTATCAGTTTACCACCTTTCTGCAGAGCTTTTCTTCAGAGGATACCTTCTGCTGTGGCTGCTGTTGAATGCCCTCTCAGCCTTGGCTTTGCGGGAGCCAAGTAGCCCCAGCCTATTAGATCCTATTTTTATTTCTATAAACAATATCCTTGCAGGAGCGCCAAGAATCCTGTTGTGTTAGGTGCTAAATAAGTAGAGAACAAAAGGATCGTTCTTGCTCTAGTGGGTCTATAATCTAATTTCCTGGACTTAGATTTTCAGTGGTGAGTACTCGACATCGCAGGGACGTACTGGGATTTCCAGCTGTGTCCAGCAGTTTAGTACCTATTGCAGTCCCTTATGTCTTTACGCACTTAAAGGCCTTTGTGCATCTGGCCCCTGTTTCTGGTCCTATGGAGGCCAAGCAGTGATTTCGATGATGGTGAACAATGTGCTTGCTCAAGAGAGCAGCTGTCTCCCGTGGGAGCAGGGAACTGGGACGGCTCCATGGCAGTGGGAGACTGAAAGGCCACTCAGAGCGTCCCAACAACTCCCTGCCAAGAGCGGGTTATTCCCTGCTGTACTAACGCTTTGTTCAGTCCCTCAGAATCCTGCCAAGCAAGTGGACTTATGCTGCCTACTACATTGTGCCTCAAGAAATTCACCCTGATATACAAGCCACATTTTTTCTCTCTTCATTCAGTCCCAACAGAACCTCTTTATTCACTGCGAGGAATTCCTTCCCTTCCTTGGTGTTCACGCTGTGTGAATATTTATAGGCTGTTGTCATGTCCATCTTGCCCCAGCCCTCACTCAGCCAGGCTACGTGTGCTCCTCTCTTTTAATCTTGCTTCGTAACTCAATCCCTCCCACCCTCTCATCATTTCTTCTTGTTCTGCTCTCAAGTCCCGCCAGTTCCAATTGCTCATTTTGCTTTGGGTAAACGCTGTATTTATGTTAATATTATGTGGTGGGTGGTCCTCTCCGCGCTCATGGTCCATGTGAGTGATTTAGATGTTCAAAATGCGGTTGGCATTTTATAGCCAAGTCATGGCCTGATTACTGGTTCTGCTCTTCAAAGCACTCCAGGAAAAAATATGCTTAGCTATCACTATTAAGAACGGCCATGATAGCCACTAATAAAGTGTCTGTGCAGGGGTTCAAGGGAATTGCCAAAACTGCTTGGATGCTCTGTACATTCAGAATGATGATGTGCCATTAATTTCAAAACCATGTGCTGTATTTTCTAATGAGTTTCCGTCTCATTGAAATTGAGGAAGTTAGATGTAATATTTTGCATTTGCATTTGGTAAGAAGATGAATTCTGGTCAGAATTTATCTGAGCCACGATCGGACCCCTGGGGTTTTGTTCAGCCTTGGACTAAGTTGGTTTTCTTTCATTTTTTCTCACTGTCTAGGTACCCAGGGGATCAGAGATTATCTCACTATGGTCCCAAAATTTAAATTTTTAAATTAAAATTTAAACTTTCACCAGTGTTCAAGGAAAAAGCTCTAGCATTGCCCTTCTTTGGTTTCTTTTGCTTTGTGATTATGTGTTTCTCTGTGCCAGTTTTCTGTGGCACCACTGATCAGAGTTTAACACAGGTCACAGGTTAGCGTAGGAATTGTTGTGGGGGAGCCCTGTGATTTCTCCGATTTCGGCTCACAGCCAGACCCTGTTCTTGGCACCCTTATCTGCTTTCCTGGACTCCCCTGGGCTGCCCAGCGCGGGGCTGGCAGCAGAACAAGGCTGTGGGCTAGGGGCCAGTTACCGCTGAGCTGACCGCAATGGTTGGGCCAACTGGGGCCATCGGCCATATGGGATTGCTCAGCTCTTCTCCAGTAAATCTTCTGATGCTGACGATTTAGCTGTGGAAAAAGTGCATGCCTCCTTTTTCTGAGTCTGCGCAGTATCTGCTGGGAGGTGGTAGGGAGAAGCCTGAAGTGAAATAGCTCCTGTAACTGTCAGGACAGCACGTGACGAGTAAAGCTCTGGTGTCTATTGAAGAGCGTGGCATTTTGATTGACATTGACTGTAGGAGGTCTCTTGGGAAGATGCACTCACATCCATCTCTCGTGCTTTTTATTTGTCATCACAAGTCGTCTGTGCTAACTTGCATGTCTTGCTTAGTTCATGCCATCTGAGAATACCCTGTGTCCCGTTTCTCCTTTGTATCCCTTTGTTCTCCAAACGGAGCACTCACTGCCAGGTCACGGTGTTTTCTGAACAAGGTGCTGATGCTGTGTTGGTGTGGTCATGGGATCTTCCCTGTTTAGGGACTCCAATCAAACTGGGCTCAAGCCCCACAGTCCCATTTACAGTGTTAGGCCTGGTTTTCTTCTTTGAAAAGAGAAGGCAGTTTTAAGAAGCCATCTTATCTAGATGTAGTTTATAGTGAAGAAGATCTTTGAGCTGCAGGAGTGAGGACCTTCTCCCTTTCCCTACCCCAGATCCCACCTGTCTTGTCATCTATTGCTGAACATGACACGTACAGGAGAAAGAAATGATTCCATGATTCCAAGAGCAAAATATTTATTCTCTAGTGCCTTAAAAACCTCCAGGCAATTCACCACAAGAGCTTCACTGTTTTAATTGTGGACATGAGATAATTTAGGCAACGATCACAGCCTCAGAATAAAGCTAAGCTAAAAGCTGTAGGATACAGTGTCTGAACCTGTTCGTCAATGTGTTGAAAGTATGTGGTGAAAGTACATTTTGAAAATTTCTCTGAAATCCTGAGCTGCTTGGGAATTTAGAGTCGACTGAGTTCCCTCTTAAGATCTGCAGAATTTCATGTACGATTATGCTGTGTTATGCGAAGGAAACTCAAGGTGATGCTCTGCAGTGATGGCTAATGTAATACATTTATTGTGCCATCCTTAAGAGAGTAACTGAGAAACATTGAGTGAATTCGAAGTTCATTGCATGAACTGAGCATCAGGCTGGTGAAACAGCTATACATAATATATAGAATTATACCCATTTTATAGACAAATAAGAGAAGGGATGAATAATAGAAATACTTTTCCAGAAGCCAAACAGCGCTCCAGTGAAAGCACTGGCATCCTCCTTCAACCACTTGACCACATTCTGTCTTCAGTTCAGGGAGGCATTTACTAATCAGGAAAAATGCTCATGCACTGGCTTAATTTCAAGCACATGCTTAAGTTTCACTGAAACCAATTAGACTTAAGCATGTGCTTAAGTCCTGTCCTGAACCGGGTTCAGTTTGCAGTTGGGCAAAATGCGAAGTTCTGCTGTGATACAATTTTCCACCCCCAGTGGCTTGTATTTAAGTTTTATAACTTTATAATATTATAATATACAATGTATCTCTTCCCACAGAGTTGTTCTCTTGGGAATGCCTTATTCTAAGTAAATGAAAAGCACCACCAACTTGATCTTCGCAGAAGCGCAAGAAAAAAAATGAATTGCTAAATACAAACATTTTCTTTGCTTTTAAAAGAATGCTTATTCCTTTAGTGGCTAACCCAAAATCTGTTTTGTGGGCTCTCAGGAGAGAAAAATGCTAAAGAAATACTATTTTGCTCTGTAATGAAGTCTATGTGGATAAATATAATTCGGTTATGCAGAATATATTGATGTGTTTCTTATCGTCCGTTTCATTCCAGTCTGAACATTCCTCAGAAAATATCAAAGGTTTTATGTCATCTCTAAATGAAGAAATGTGTAATGCTCCATGACTTCAGGCACTGATCTTATCCCTGTGAATGGGTGACTAACTGAAACATTAGAATTATAAATGGGAATAATAAATTCCGGCAATAGGAGGCAATAACATGTAACAGATTAAGCAATCTAGCTCCGGAGAAGAGTTGATCTACAGTAACTGATTTGGTGCAAACCGTAATGTATGCATTTTCTCCTCCATTTATAAAGAAACAGATGTGTGCCTGCACTTTGCTTTTTTCCAAAGTCAGTCTGCTTGGAGGAACACAAACAAGATGTGTTTCCAACAAGGGATATTAGAGTATTTCTGTCCTGATTGGTATTTTTTTCCTTTACAAGTGAGAAGTGGGTCAGAATCTGGAGCGTACAGCAGTTACACAGCACAGCCCCACTGGCAGGCTCTCGTTTTCAGGCTTGGCCATTGCCTAGGAATCTTCCATCTTAATTTTACCAACAATTTACTTTGCAAAGAATTTCCAGTTCTGCCTTTCTATCAGTTGATGCCATGGGTCTGATTTTTCTGACAGTTGCTTGTACAAGTGAGTGTATGGAACAGTTGGTCAGTGTTTGCGTCTGCTGTTGTCTCATGGCTTGATCCAGTTTGTGCTGATTCCAGTGGTCAGCCGCCGTTCCCGGTTCCTGGCATTGCGAATTTTCTGAGTGCTTGTGCAGCCCCCTTGCTCAGAGACTTTGGGCCAGTGCTTGGGATGCAGCATGCATCGGAAAGCTGGAAAAAGATACTGTTCTGTCTAGTGCTGTACTGAGGAGCTCTCTGGAAACGCTTGTGGTTAATCGATACGGACAGGCGGGATAACGAGTGAGTGGAGGAGATCACAGTTGGGGATTTTCTTTTACATTTTCCTATGAATGAGGATTTTTGTCCTGAAGATGAGTTGTGACTAATTCCTTCCTCCTGCCCAAGAACTCTATAAAGCAGTTAATTTGTGTCTCTCTTAAGATGAAGAGAGGAGCTGCTCTGATATGCTTCACCAGGGGCTGAGAACCAGAGTGACATATGAGTGACAGCCACTTTACGCTGCTCTTGGAGCAGAGATGTGCCCTAACTACAGATTTTAGGTCAGGATCTGAACTTTCCCAGCTTGAAAGGATGTTTGGATCTGGTGGGGCTGGGCTGCAGTATCTGAGAGAGGAAAGCAGCCACAAAATTTGGACACAAGCCAATAGCTTTTGGTTTGAGGATGTGTCCAGCCTGGAGTCTTGTGTACAGTTAAGTAAGACACAATCCCTAGGAATTCCCATCGTATCAAATATTTACATTCTGGGGCCATTTTTTTTTCTTTTTTTTCCCCCCCCCATGGAGTTTGATCCCCATTAGAAAAATTCCCCTTTCTCTTGAATGTGTCAAAACGGAGTGATTGTGTTGCCAAAGTGTCTGTGCTCTCAAACGATGCAGACCTTTAGTGTTTCTGCCAAAAGTGGCAGTAAGGGTTTAGTCAAATATTGATGCTTCTGCTGCAGTAAACACACACAGTGCAGTTAGCGAGCTGGGAATGGGGCTATATTGTGTGCTGTTATTTAGGTGTAGCTATAGACTACACTGACACCTCTAGAGTCATTCAGTGGGTATGAGCAAGGGCAAATTTGACCCTTATAGTCCATTACCTCTAATACAGATACAGATATTTTTTAGTTTACCATATTCTTTAGGATAATGATTTCATGTTTGTTTTAATTGTAGTTCAGTTTGGACTGTCCTTGTACTGAAGGCTCTCCAAAAGCTTTCCCAGTAATTAGGCCTCTTGGTAGGTCAGTCTGATGAAACCTGGCATATTTTGCAGGTGACTAAAAAAAGTAGTAAGGAGCACACAGGAGTAAATTTGCTTGAGGCCACAGAGCAAAGTCATGGCAGGAGTGGGATGAGGACACTGAGCCCCAGCTCTAACGGGGTCTACTAACTGGGCACCCTTGGGGCACGGACGCTGCAGCTGCCAAATGAAAGGTTTAGGTGATAGCAGTGGGTTTTGTCATCCCATATTTTCTCATTTTCATACGAAGACTCAGAGGAACTGGTTTTTAGGAAGCACTAGCGCAAGCAATTGGGAAGGAGCTGGCTGTGCCTGCTCACCACATCCAGCCCTTAAAGACAATAAAACCAGTACGAATGTGAGTCTGCTTGAAAAAGAGCCCTTAGCACTAATAATGTGTGTTTCCAGCTAGTTTATGCACTCCAGTGCATCGTGAGGTAACAGAAAATGCAAGGCTGGTCCCACTGGCCCGTGGGTAGGTAAGGCTGCGGCTGTTACTGCTCCCCTGCCTCACTGGGGGCTCACTCACCATGTGCTTGTTCCCTCTGTGGTAGTTTCAGGGCCTGTGTGCTTAAATCTACACAAGTACATTTCAAGGACCCTGTTACTGGTTGCAGATGGCAGTGCCATAGTGAAGTGACTCTGCATTTGTCTGTCAGATTAAGACTTAAGTTCTATATTACTAGATTAGTAATAAAATACTATTTCAGTGAAAATCTCTGCTTGGCCCCGTGTTCAGGAGCCCCTGACTTGCACAGCAGACACGTAGTCACTGAGTTCCCATTTGGCTTGGTCTAGGGCTTGTTTTTGTGGCAAACTTGAATGCTGAATGTTTGTAACAGGGATTTAACCCGGTGTGTGTGTGGGATGTGTGGATGTCAGGGATGAGAGGCTCCTGTCTTGGAATAAATTGTCTGTGGGAATCGGGGGAGTCTCCCTGGTAGAGCCCAGCTGTGAATCTCACCCTGACTGTTTATGTTTATGTTATATCCTGAGCTTTCAAGCCAGGGAATTTTGCTGACGTTGCTCAGCAGCTCATAGCCTTACCCATGGTTTGCAGCAGATCCCTATGTGCTATCTTCATCTGCAAATGCTGCTTGTTAGGAAGGTGATGGCGCTCTCCAAGCCGGCCTTGGGCCCTTCATGATCTCAGCTGTAACTTCTCTCCACTGCAGCCAGGTGGTTTGGGTTTCCCTTCACAGGTAAGGCTCTGGTTTAGGCCAATCTCTCCAGAAAGATGGTGGCATGGTTTAGGTTATGTGGAAGTACGTGTGTGGCACACGGGGACTAAGAGGAGCAGTTGTGATGCTGTGCCTTGATCTCCTTGACTGTAGCATGGGGCGTGCACGTGTTTAGCATCCTTATCCTGTGGGAAGGTAACAGATACATGTTAGATCTTTCTTTCCAGCTGTGTCCTAACCATCCGTACACAGTGAACAAAAATTGGCTCGAGCGTTTCCAGCACACTACCAGGCACATTGCAAGCACAGCTACAGTGAGCAAACCTTAGCTGGGCTCATAAAGCCCAGGCAGCAGCGGGCTGGGCTGAGCAGCACCAGGCTGAGGGAGCAGACCTGCCAGACCCCACAGTTGTAAAAGGGCAGAAAACAGGGGGGGGTTCAGGAGGGGCTTCGCCGAGAGCTCGTTTTGTGGAGTTACAAAGGGGCAAATCCCAAGTTTCTTACTGAAGCAAACTCACGATGAGCGCAGCAGAGGTTTGCGTAAGTAAAGAGTGAATAATATATAGGAATATATGTACGTATAATGTGTGCATGCAGAGGTCTTCAGGATTTAGCTGAGTGTTCGCACATTCCCTAAGCCAAAAACATCCGTTGTTATGGGAAATGAGGTAAGTGACAGAATTACTGTCCTTATGGCGGGCGACAGGCAGGGCTAATGTTCCCATGCTGTAATTCCCTGTTTCAGTTACTGCTTCAACAATAGCTTGAGAGAACATGAACAAAGAGCGCTCAGTTTTATTTGAAGATTTAATCTCAAAAATAGCTGGATTCGGATGAAACTCAAAAAATCTGAAAACTAAAAAAAAATCTGTATCCTTAACGAAGAGCTTGCTGCTTAGCTAACCCGTTCGGGGGGTTCATTCTCC